>NW_015389764.1:123901-155005 GCF_001527695.2 Protobothrops mucrosquamatus | reverse complement strand
TTTATTAGCCTAAACATACCTAGCTCCCTTAATTCATTGTATGATTTAGCCTCCATATTCCTTATCGTTTTTGTTGCTCTTCTCTGCATTCTTTTTAGGGCCTCAGCATCCTTTTTGAATCGTGGTGACCAGAATTGGACACAGTATGGCCTCACTAGCGCAGTATAAAGAGGTCCTATTGCTTCTAGTGATTTTGATGTTACCCATCTGTTAATGCAGCCTAGAACTGTGTTGGCTTTTTTGGCAACTGCAGCACACTGCTCGCTCAGGTTTAGGTGGCGATCCACCAAGACACCTAGATCCCTCTCAGTGTTACTACTGTTGAGCCAGGTATCTCCTATTCTATACCTAGGCATTTAATTTTTCCTATCTGTAGGACCTTACTTTTCTCATCACATAATTCTACTCTCCCAGAAACATTTCCTGCTACAATGTGAGTAACTTGGCATTTTTATTTAGAAGTTGGCATTGCTTATTTTGAACACAGCTAGTTCAGATACAGTGATCTATCATTTTTGATGAAGTTATGCCACCCGGATATAGTATCACTATACTTTCGATGCCAGAATAATTTTCTTTGGAAGGGAAGCCTGAAATTTAGAGAGACACTAGACCAGGGGTGTCAAACTCAATTTCATTGAGGGCTGCATCAGCATTGCGGTTGCCCTCAGGGGGCCGGGTGGGTGTGGCCAGGGTGGGTGTGGCCTACTGGGTGGGCATAGATGGAGTGGGTGTGGCCTACTGGGTGGGCGTGGCCAGCTCTACATCATTTGTGTCAAGGGTGCCTGTGGGGACCTGGGCAGGAGTGGGTTAGATATGAGGGTCTCTGGCAGAAGGGGGTGGGACCAGGGCAAGTGCCAAGGCATGGTCCACTGGAGGAACCTCACTGTTCCTCTCAGGCCATGCGGGGGGGGTTGGATGGTGGTGCGGGCTGCCCAGAGCTCTGGGCAGCAGAGATCAAATGCCCAGCCTGGCCCTCAAGTACCCGCGGCACCAAGCCCAGCCCCACTTCCCCAAGGGGGCGCCCAGCTGCACTTACCTCCTCCTCAAGGCTGCTGCTGCTGTGCTTGCTCTCCTTAGCCAGGTTGCTCATGATGGGTACAAGGGCAAAGTCAGAGAGAGGCCCATTCCCTCTCCATGGGAGGAGATCCGGCTTTGTATCCAAAGCTTCCTTAGCAATAGGATGGGAGACCCCCAGGATAGGCCAGGAGGAGGGGGCAAGGGGATGGTGAAAGGGCAGCAGGGCAGGACTAAGGTAGGACTTCCCTCAGACCCTCCCTCTCCTTTCCTTCTTTCCTTCCTTCTTTCCTAAGTACAGAGTGGTGGGAAAATATTTGAGACGAGGGAGGAAGAAAAATAGGCAAGAAACGCAGCTGGGGAGGTGTCACCCTTCATGAGGAATGAAGAAATGCACCATCGCCTGGAAGTGGCCAGTGCGATGGTGCATTTCTTCATTCCTCAAAAAGGTGACACCTCCCCAGCATGCACCCAGGGGGTGGGGGCGACGTGGCAGGCGCTGGTTCCTCACTGTTTCCAGACGGCTTTGTGGAGCTAAGACTGAATGCGTTTCAGCATAGATGGCCACCATAAAATTGTACATTGGCTCCCGGCCAGCCTGGGCCAGGGCCAAGGCAACGGGGGCCGTTCCCTCACTGTTTCCAGGATGGCTTCGCAGGCCACATGAAACCATTTCGCAGGCCGCATCCGGCCCCCGGGCCTTGTGTTTGACATGTCTGCACTAGACAAATGGTAAACCAAGCTAATGATTTCCATCTTTTATATTCTGTCTGCTCTAGGGGAAAAGAGTTACTATAGCACTAATGTGCCTTCATTGCACAAAGTGTTACTGGTATCATAGCTTACAAGTAGACCTCAACTTATTACTGTTCAGTCAGCAACTGTTCAAACTTATGATGGCACTGAAAGGACTTGATTCATGATTGAAGTTATGGCCATTGCAGTGCTCCCATGGTCACATGATCAAAATTTGGGCACTTGGCAGTCCACTCACACTTATAACCGCAGAGGTGCTGCAATTCCCTCCACCTGCTTATCTCCCCTCCATCTATGCATTTTTGGTCCCCTGCCTCTCTGTGCTTTGCTGCCCCAGGTGATCTTTGCCTCCATCTTCTTGCTTCCACTGTTGATGAGGTGTCTCTGGCCTGGCTGCGGGGCTATATGGGGCTGGCAAAAAAAGGCAAATAAACAAAGCAGCTTAAAGGGACTGCAGTGCACCAAAATGACCCTTGCACTGCACCTGAGTCATATAAGGCTGGCTTTGCACTGCAAAAAAGGGAAAAAATAACTCAAAACAGCTTAATTTGATGTAGTGCACCAAAGTGCTCCTTTGTGCCATGCTCTTGGGCTGTACAAGATTGGCTTTACATTGCAAACAAGGGAAGCCTGCTTTTGGATTTTTTCCCTCTTTTGAGGTGCAAAGCCAGCCTATATGACCCAGGAACACTCCATGCTTCTAAGTGCAGGTGGGTTGCCAAGCACGCAAATTATGATCACATGACCCCTGGGATATTGCAACATCTGTAACTTTGGGTACGGGTCATAAGTCCTTTTGTTCAGTGCTGTCATATCTCCGAACGGTCACTAAACAAATTATCATAAACGAGGATAACTTGTAAATTAATATTTGTGGAACTTGTCTCATTATTTTCCCAGACCATTGGAAAGTATGACACGTTCAAGAAATCTGCTACACAAGGAATATGTGGAAGAGAAGATGCATCTGATTGATCAGTTTTAAACAACGTTTGCTAGTATCTTATTGATGAGGATTAACTTAATTTTAGATTACCATTTTGAATACTAACTATCCAGTTTTCTTGATCTCAATGTATACAATACTAAATATCCAGACAATTGGTTTAAATAAGTGGGATGGATGTATTAACTATGAATTTGCATGCTTTATGAACACTGAGACACTAATCATGGCAAAAGTAAAACTGATTGTCAATCCAATTTGCTTAAGTTACTATATCGCATTTTCCCCAAAATAAGACCTATCCCGGAAATAAGCCCTAGCTTGATTTTTACACGTGTGCCCAATATAAGCCCTACCCCAAAGATAAGCCCTAGTTTTGGGGCAAAGCACAAGGATAAAAATCATGCTAGGGCAGGGATGAGGGGGTGGAGCTGCCCCATGCGTCCCACACCTGCTTACCTTAGGACTGCTGCAGCCAGGTCTTCCATGTCCCGACACCTGTCATGCTGCTGCCTGAGTACTTCTGTGGCCGCTTGCAGCCGCATGCCACGTAGTGCATCGCGCTGCTGCACGCAAGAGCCCATGAGACTCATTGCACCAATGATGCGCTGCAGTCGCTTGGGGCAAGAGGCTGCGAGGTTCGTCGCGCTGATTGTGCTGCTGCCACCGCTCACAGATGGAGGCCGTGATGCTCGTCACACCGATTGTGCTACTGCCTCCTGCTGTGATAGCAGCAGCGGTGCGATGAGCCTCATGGCCTCCTGCCGTGAGCGGCAGCAGTGGCGCAATGTGCAGGCAGCCACAGAAGAACTCAGGCAGCAGCATAACAGGTGTTGGGGCCTGGGAGGCCTAACTGCGGTGGTCCTAAGGTAAGCGGGTAAGACATCCCCCAAAATAAGACCTGTCGCCTCTTTTGGAGGCAAAAAAAAAATAAGACTGGGTCTTATTTTGGGGAAAACATAGGTAATAAGTATTTAGTAATAGTAGGAATTATTGGTCTGAACAGCTGTTAATTAAAATGTGCAGACAGAAACTAGTGGGGTTACTTGGATGATTCAGGGAAGCAGGGTTAAGAAAACAAGTATAGTTCAAGCTATTCCATAAGTAGTGATGGGCTGTTCAAACTAATATGGCATCCTTTATGAAGCTGGCATCATTCCATTTATTCAGCTAATACAGTAATTAGATACTTAACTAGTATGGACACTGAGGAACCAAAACTATTGGCCATTATGGACAACAAGTATTTATTTTCTATTAGGTGCCTGACAGCATCGCCTGCTTTCTTAAATAATATTTGGTAATGCTAGGTCAAACAACATAACAGTAGATGCATTCAGATGATAGGACATCTAACAGTGGTTTAACTGTGAAAAGAATCATAGAATCATAGGGCTAGAAGGGATCTTGGAGGTCTTCGAATCCAGTCCCCTGCTCAAGCAATGAGTTTGGGTTTCCATCTTATTGAAATAATACAATGGCTTTTGGCAGCTAGAAGAAAATTAAGAGAAACATTAAAACAAAATAAAATATGGGTTCTCTCTCTGTTCCTGTATAGAAATCATTAAACCATGTTCAAACAAGCGCAACCTACAAACACACAGAGATTTTGTAGCCATTCTACTTGGAAGACCATCTCCAGGTCTCTCTGTTCATGATGCAACTCTCTTAGCTATGCCACATCATCCAAATACAAAAATTGAGGAGTGTGAATGTTGCATGAAATATTCAGAAATTAGGAGGCATAAAATTGCATTGGCTTGCTGCATCAGTGAAATCTACTCCAGAAACAGGGAGATCTGCTCTGAAACTGATTTCATATTTGACCATAATGCATTAAAAATAAGATAGGACACAGGAATTGAGACCAGGAGTTTCAGAAATATGCTGGCAGTCAAACTTCCAGTTCATAAGGTGCACATTTTGATGTCTTGAGCTTGAGTGAATCCATTTCACATTTTTATTTAGTTCAAATTCATGTGGCCTCTCAGCAACCTATGTTATCTCATAGGATTCACAATAATGAAAATATGGATTGGACTTCAAAAAAATTGAAAAGTGTTCATGAAAAAGGATTATAATTAGATTATAACCCCATTTCGTCCTTACAACTGACCCAAGGGTTGCTGCAGCACCCTGCCCTGCCATCTCTCTCTCTCTCTCTCTGCCATGATGCCCTGCTGGGTCCCTACAGGTTTTGGACTCGCTTCCTACTGCACACTTATCTTTCGAAGAACTCCGGACCTCAATTGGAGAAGGAGAACAGGTCACTCATTCCTAGGCTGCATGGCCGCTTCCCCAAAGTGGCCATTTTCAGCCTACCCATAATTCCTTGCTGTTGTGCCAAAATGGCAGCTGCTTCTGGCCCAAGGATGGAAAGTTCTGTTCTGCTTCCCTAATATGATCTGCACAGTGCTGAGGAAAAGTCTGGAACTGCAAGATCTTCAAAAAGTAAGTGGGTGATGAGTGACAGGGGGTGAGTAGGAGGTTCAAGCCCTGCGGGGAGACATGGGGGGAAAGGCCTACAGGGACCCGAATGGGGGGAGAAGTAGGCCCAAGGGCTGTGGGGACCCCAAGAGGCAGGAAGCAGAACAAGAAGCATGACAAGGGATGGGGGGAGGCCTGGAGCAGGCAGGCCTGGGTCTGCGCTAGGCTTCCCATGGCGTCTCCACAGAAGGTCCCCTTGCTTTGCTTAATGACAACTGCATCAGGGAGAGCAGGGGTGGGGGTTGTTAAGCAAGATTGTCTCCACTTGTCTCCACTGTAATCCCTTGCAACGGTAATGGGCAGAGTCCATTACAGCCGTATATTGCACATTCACTGTTTTAACAATTTTATCCCAATTATACACTATTCCCAAGAATGTTAGGCTAGTCGGATGAAACACAATTTCAATTCTTGTAACTATTCTTGTTTCTTACAAGTCAAAGGGTTTCTAAACCGTTTCTTCATAAATAACTGATCAGACCCACACCTTAAGCTAGCAAGGTTGCTATGGGAAGGGTACTTCAGGCTTTGACTTGGAATTTTAAGATTCATAAACTTATTGACCCCAATTGACCTCAGATATTATGCAAGGACTGAAATTCTTCTCGGCGTAAGATTTGTAGCAGTTTAATTAAAAGAGTCTGTTGACAGTAGAAAACTATTGTTAGGTTTCATCCTCTTGGGAGAATAAGGAAGAAACAGTGCCAGTCTGATGAAGTAAGTAACACAGTAATTTCTATATTCTTTCCATCATTATTCACTTTTCATTAAAAAATAAACATAACACCCTTTAGAATTTGTAGTGCTTACTTTCTCCTGTTCTTTATTCATAATAATTTCTGCATTATTTTACATTAGTATAGGCCTAAGGGATAGAATAGCATTGCAATTCTATCTGCAATTCTGTCAGTTGCATTTCCATTCTTATAAGGAGGATTCTATTCCAAGAATAAAAAGAGTCTCATCTAGAGTAATGAATTATCAAATGATTTCTTGCTTTTGGTAGTTCCTAGATCCATAGCAAATACCAAGGCTTAGTAGCATGCACACACAGAGACACATTATAAATATTTAGATATCTTTTTCTCTTAGAATATAGATTTAGTAACAACTTGCAGTCTCTCAGAAAATTAAATGCATTCTGCATCAACTGGCAATTGGATATCCTAGGATTGCAACTCTCAAAACTCACAACATATATATAGATTGGAATCCCAGGGAATTGTGGCCTTAATATATCTGGAAAGTGCTAAATTGGAAATGGGAAAGGCTAATGTAGAGGATTTTGTATTACATTGCATTTTAGATTTTAAAAAGAGCTATTAACAATGGCAGCTAAATGTAATTCTAACAATTAAGGATACTTGAGCCAAACAAATGCCAAACTAAATCCTCTCATTTCTTGTACATGAACACTTTACCATTTGATTGACTGCTCTTGGAGGCATTTGATTTAAATCTGAACCCAATGTTTTAATTCTTTCTTGCCTGGGCAAGAGTGATATTATTTAATTGAATATTATTAACAGCATGTTGTATACATGTACTTAGTTTTAATGCAAGAAAGCTCAAACCTGCTTTTCAGGAAAAGTAAACCTGAAGCTGTTGGATACACGTTTTATTGTACTCTCATTCTAAAGCCCAAAGAATGTGAATTGCTCTCCAATATTGAAGACTAGTTGAATATACTGTTAAACCTATAAGATTTTCAGTATTGATTTTTAGGGAAGTCAAATGGCAACAAAGCATTTAAGATGGTATTTGTAGGATTCCAAATGAAACTCTGGCTTATATAATGTAGTAAAAATATCAATCACTATTACAGGAGACATATAACCTTACAAGAAATTTAGTTATGTGCCAATCATATAAACTTAACAAAGAAAACGTTTTACTGAATGAAACTGAAATTATTTCTGAGCAAAACACAAATTGTATTTTAAGATGCACTGGCTACATTATAATAAATGCCCTTTTTAATCTTGGTTTGAAAGAACCATAAAGGCTGCAATCATACAATGCTCTAAGCCATATATTGTAATTAACAAGGAAAAATGTCCAGATACATACAACATATCATGCTGCAATCAAACCACATTCTTCCTTAGTACAATGTGTGAGCCTAATCTATATACTGTGTCTGTAACATTTGCAAAATATCCACTTTATAGGAATTATATCCCTTTCAGTGTTAAATACAGGGGGAAGCCAGCATTCCTTTCCAGAATCACTCAAGTCATAAATGTTTCACACAACTACTCTGTACAGATACAATGGATTTACAGTATAATACTAAGAAAGAACCAACTCACATATTCTACCTCCCCTTTTTTGTTGCCTTGCTCTGACTGACGGAAAACTTCTAGTTAGGTAAACCAATTTCCCCCTATACTGTATCTAAATCAGAATCTGATGTACAGTAAATACTAAATCAGAGGTTTTTGATTCAGTTGTTACAGAAATTCTGTAGTGTAAACAAGCACTGGAAAAATGAAACAAAAGAAATTACTGCAAGGTCCATTCTAATAATCCCATGAAGATATTCAGTTGAACGAGCTAAATGACAACGAACCAGAGGAATTCTATTCACATGACTCTTGTTCATATACTGAACCTTGTTTTTACAGAATCTAAAGTCATGTGATCAAATTTATTGCCTCCAGTTAATGCAGAACATTTGCCACTTGTCTTTCTGAAGACTGATACCTGAAACTACTAAAGAGAAAAGTGTAGCACTTCAAAGGCTAGCAAAGGCTTTGAGATATTTTAAGACTTATGTTTAATAGTTGCTGACAACCCTATCTTGTTTTACCATAACACAACTTCCCTTCTACAATTTGTATTCAAAGCTTAGTACTTTTGAGGAATGTGTTATCATAAAGATTGAGGGCAAACAATTCAACAATTTTAGTCTTCAAAGAGAGATTCAATGTCCTTCATAAGAAATTTTTGGCATGTGGTACACAGAGCCTCCCACAAGGATGATAAACACGACCTGAACACATTTGGTCTCCCCAGCCCAGAAAAAAAGTAACTTAAATTAAGATGTACATTGTAACAAGCTTGCAGTATAAGACACACTGTAAAGCAATTTAAAAACAATGAGGTAAAAAGTTAGCTTTGAGAATCAACCAAATAGAAAAATAATTTAGTTGTAATTCAGTGGAACAGCCTGGCTTGGAAGACTGTGGGCTTTAAGACTGGAAGGTTCTCAATTTTTTTCTGATTTCAAATGCTACAGAGCCCAAAAGAACCAAATTAGATAACTGAATTATGTAAACTTAGTGGGAAAGGAGAACTGTCACTTATGTCCAAGTCACAAATTATATCATGGCAAAGTAAAGGAGTCACAGATCCTCAGCAAATCAGTTACTCACAATGATAGCTGGATATTATGAGAATCAGAGTAATTATGGTCTTGGACCTCTTTTAGTTCAACCTCTCTCCCAGCATTATTTGCTATGGGAAAAACTAGGCGTATTATCTTGAACTCATGGAAGAAAAGTGGGATATAAATCTAACAATTCAATTAAAACTCTGATCTGGAAATGATAGATGGTTTACAAATTAAAATTATTTCACAGTGCTGCTCTGATTCTTCAGAAGCTTGCACCATTGACAACTGAAATAAATGTCATAGAATTGTCAGGGGTTAATTTACTCTTGCATGTTCATCCCTTGATAACTAGCATATATTGTGCATCAATTGTGCCCTTTTCTGGATTGTGAGTCCTTGTACTCAGTCACTCAGGCCCTGGTCAGGTCGTGTCTGAACTGCTGCAACACGCTGTATATTAGGAAGTTACAGCTGGCACAGAATGTGAAATAGACAGCATATAAATTTAATAAAAAGTTGAACCTTCTGTAAGTGTGTAATTGTTGCAAACATACCACCCATACTGCAAAATACTTAAATTATTATTAGCGTGGGATAGTAATTTGGCTTATCAAGGTACTAGCCCTTTTATAGAACATGCTTGCGTGCTTCCCAAGGTGCGCTACAGGAAGCGAGCTGGCTTCACGCCAGAAAGATGAGCAGCTCTTCCTGCAGCATCACCAAGACCCCCTCCCTTCCCGGAAGTGCCTTGCAAGTGAGCCTTGTAACCAGGAAGGTTCAGAGCTGTCAGGAATCTGACTGCCTGTACAGAGCACCGGCTCATCTCCACATCAAAGTGGTACCTATCTATCTACTTGCATAGAACATGCTTTCGAACTGTTAGTGGACAGAAGCTGAGGCAAGTGACAGGAGCTCACCCTGCCATGCAGTGCTAGGGTTAGAACCGGCAGAACTGAGTCCATCTCCAGCATCATTTAAGCCACAGAATCACTGTGCCTCTAATAAGTTCAATTGAGATAGTAGACTTGGCTGAGAGTCATTAAGTGCTGCTTAATTTCAGTGCAACATAGGATATATCTTTAAGAATCCACCTTTTTTATTCAGAATTTGAGAGATGCAACATGAATAATTACTGTTACAAGTTCTGAATCAAACCTCATCAACAAATCTGATTTTCCCACCTCCCCGTCTCATTTAAATATTGTAATAAATCCATAAACAAGATTTTTAAAAATATCAAGAACAGTCTCTTGCTAGAATTTTCAACGGCTTTCATTCAAAAAAAATTCTGATATTTAATGCCAGCAAGGGATTTTGGATCAAGTAATATTAATTTATAAATAATTTCTAATTTTTGGCAAGGTCCAAATACACTTAAGATATTGTAATTCTCGAATACCTATATTCATCCCATTTCAGGTATGTATTCTTTGCATTACAATTGTCTTGAATCATATTTGGCTAAACCAACACCCAAGTGATTTAAGATGCTTCCTTTTCGATGTGGATATTATACAACCTTAAATTCTCTATAGAAAACAGTATACATAAACATACATAACTTTAAGGTTAAATCCTGACAGATGTTGGAATCATTATCCTTAATTACAAACCTCCAGATTGACTTTTATATGTATTCATCTCAATTAATTTAGCTGTCATAGCATCAATATATTCACCTTTTAAATAATCATATACCTCGATAGGATCCTCAGAGGATTTACTAGTAAATATACAAAGGATCTTGCTGTATGTATCTTATTTTAGAAACTAATTCAACCAAAGTATCTCCTCCTAGTTTTTAATTATTTATTTGTTAAATTTATTTGCTGCCTATCTTGCTGTGGGGCTAGTCTAGAGTCTAGACAGCTTTAGTTTTAGTATTAGGAACAAGTGGCATAATAATTGCTTTTACTTTGTTAATACTGTAACTCAACCATGTCTAATTTTCCAAGCTACTTTCCATGATTAGTTTTAATATTTAAGTATAATTCTAAAAATAATAGTCCTACTCTTCTAATTTGATAAGAATATAATCATTGTCCTAGAGATAAAGGATCAATGGGTGACGCTAGAATTCAATGGCAGAAAACAGCATTGCCCAGAACAGAATATCTAACTACAGCTCAGAGAAAAAATATTGTCTGAATGCTGTGCAGACATCAGTGGCGATATCAAAAAGACAATACAAATGTAATTTGCATTACAATGTTGAACACAAGAACATACCTTTTGGCATTTCCATGACACCATCACATATATATCATTTACTTCTCATCCCCATCAGGGATGCTTGTGCTGCTGATACGCCAGTATTATTAATCATGAATAGATGTACTAATGGCCTGATTTGGTAAAATGTGGTTTCTTAAATTCCTAGAATAGTTATAGTCAACCTGGTCATTTCCAAACCTTCTGGATACAAATCTAAGGTCAATATGTTAACAAGTTTAATAGCTAGGGACTGTAGGAGATACTTTGTAACAATAAGGAAATTGTTCGCCATTTTTCCAGGATATTTTTGCGTCTTGGTATTGTATTTACAGCCTTGGTATTCTTAGTAGTTTTGCATTCAACTATTAGCCAAAGCTAACCTTGCTTAGCTTCCCAGCTCAGGCATGGTTACCTGGATGATGCTACTTGCTAAGCAAGATTAGGTTCCCAAATTCTAAGTTGTTTAACAAGAGCAGAGAAAACTACATTTTAATTAATTAAATCCCTAATATCAGCCTTTATCCATAGGCACGAATTCTGAACATAAACCACACAAAACCTGAAAAGCAAGCATTTGAAAAACTTTCTTTCTTCCCCATTAAAATATAACAGAAGAAATGTGCTGTATAATTGTTTTATTTTCTGCTTATTAGTTCTTTTACCAACACTACAACCATATTGCAGACACAAAAATCCTGTTTACTTTATTCAGGGAGATCACAGTCTACAGACTTATCAAACATAGTTAACACCATTCAAAAATGTATTTAGTTGTCCTTTATAAGTCACATGAACACAGAAGTTGTATGTACTGATTTTTTTTTAAAGGAGTGGAACTCTAACAGATTGCATTTAATCTTGCAAGCTGTAGATAAATATCTAAAGCCATTTTTATGGCTACTTTGAGCCACAGAAAAGACAAAACCTTGTTTCTTTGGAAAAGGACACTTATAAATTTTTGTACATTTTGTTCGGTAGCAAAAATTATTTGATCTATTTGCCACATATTTCATTCAACATCTGTGATTTTCATTCAAAACTGTTGATTTAAAGGGGAAAGCAGAAAGTATTCTTTTCAACCATAGAGAATCAGCATACCTGGAGGAACAAAATTAAATGACATACACAAGTTATGTATCCAACGTAATACATTTGTATGAAGATTTGATTCTGCCTCATTTGGAGAAAAGTACTACAAACTCTATACCAAAGGTAAACCCACCTATGTTTTCACTGCAATTAGTTATACGAAAGTTTGAGAACCAGTAACAGATCTTCAAGTTTTCCAGTTTAGGCAACTACTTTGTGCTTGGCTTTAGCTATTCCAGAAGACAGTTAATTGTTTATGGACATTTCTGTATTTAACACAATCAAACTGTAATAGTTTAGTTCGTTTTTCTCATCTTATGTTTTAAAAGTTTATTTTCTGAAGGAATGCTGCATTTTCTATTGAGATTAATTTCACTGATTTTACACTAAAATTGTTTATAGATTCATCTAGAATTAGACTTTAATTTTTTTTTCTGTTGAGTGATGCTAAGCATTGAGTTTTAAGAAACTAATTCATTATAATTGTATCCCTCAAACATCTTTGGTACAAGCTTTAGCTCACAATTTAAATAGAAAAAACACTGAAGTGTAGTATAATGCCCCAATTTAAACAGATACCCTTTAGAAAATGGGAATTTTCTTCTGGGTTTGTAGCAATACATTCCTAAAATTCCTCAGATGAGTGTTACTCCTTGAGGAAATCCAAAATTAATTCTTAAGGCTGAATAAAAACCAGCTGTGTTACATTTTTGCACCCAGTATTAATACTTCATTGAAATTATTTTATGCTAACCTGAATTCACAATAATCTCCCCTGATAACTAATCAGTTATTTGAATGCTGAGATATGGCAAAATAATATGACTGCCTTCAAACAAAATAACACGGAAGTTTACATTCATAGTCATTTGCTCACTCTCCACCCCAATCATTAGCTACCCTTCCAAAGGGATTTATAAATGTAGACATCCAAAAGACAAAGTAAAAGTACTGCCAGAATGAAAGAATAGAACTTGCCTGTATCTGCCTGCATATGTTCAACGTGATTTTGTGTACAAAGAAACAAGTTTTCCAAACTCACTTACTTGTTTCACTTAATTTAGTGGCATCCACAAACCATACTCTCATATCCTTCTTTTATTTTGATGCATTTAACAATTACACAAAAGCAGATGAAGGTTCCTTCCAACCTCTCAGATTCATAAAGCTGCATTAAGCCAAGTTAAAGATCCAAAAATATTAATGATTTGAGATGCTTTTAGTCCAATTGTGATACTGCCACCCTGTCTCAACTGTTGAGAGGAATAGTTTTACCATTCAAGTTTTATGTTTTAAAAAACTGCACGTCACAGCGATGCTTATAAATTATTGCTGCATTTCATGGAATGAGATTTTTTTTGCACTAGAACTGGAAAATAATGCAATTGCTTAATATTGCAGCTGAAAAGCTAACAAATTCAAAGTACAGGAACTGTGGTTTGACACTATTCTCATATCCTGCATATGGTTACTATTTAGAATGGAAACTTATTTGCATTTTTAATCATGCATGATATAACAACTTACTTTCAATATTCTGAGATTGTTGGCCAGATAACCTAATATTAGGTTCTAATGTGCAACCATATGTTCAGATGCTACTTTTATTATTTATCAATGGCCAAAAGAATTCAGAATTTTATTTCCTTAGATTCTTGCCATAAAGAGGACAGAATGCAGTTAATTCATTAACAGTGGTTTTCATTTTACTAGATAACAGAGACCTAACATATTCTGCATCATGGCAAGAAGCAAATTTACAGCAAAAATAAATGAGGGAGAAAACTATCAAACCCGAAAGCATACATTTAAAAGAAATGATACATTTAGCCCCAGAACCCAAATAAATGAAGTCAAAGCATTGCAACATTTGAGAAAAATTATTTTGCAAAGCTACAACTTGTGTCTTCCCTCCCAACCCACATTGCTGGAAGTTTGCCACAGAAATTAATGTTTCTGTTCATTAACAGTTAAAGATTAGAGCAATTCTTAACACCAAGCAAATTTTTTATTTAACTGGGAAGCAGTCAAATGTGCAGAAGGAAAGGATAATTGGAGAAGAGGTGAGCAATCATTAAAATCCTATGGATGCTTAATTTCTGAACTTTTTAGTAGAGAGAATCATTGTTTTCTGGGAAGCCACAGTGTTCCTTATGCGTGCTAACTCTCTTATTGACTAGTAACAGTTTGTCATGGTTTAAAATAATCATTAAGATTTATAGTTAGATGTTAACCATGTCAGCCCTTCATAGAGTCCATCACCCGAGGTGGCACAGGATGGCTGAACATACCAATTCCTATCCCTGATTCGGGTCAGGCCCAGTTTTTCTTGGATCTCATGTGGCTTCATGGCATCGGGAAGGTCCTGCTTGTTGGCGAAGATAAGGATGATAGCATCCCGCATCTCTCGATCATTGATAATACGGTGCAATTCCTGACGGGCCTCATCAATGCGGTCCCGATCAGCGCAGTCCACCACAAAGATCAGGCCCTGAGTGCCTGTGTAATAGTGCCGCCACAAAGGCCGGATTTTATCTTGGCCCCCAACATCCCACACGTTAAACTTGACATTTTTATAAGTCACGGTTTCTACATTGAAACCCACAGTTGGGATGGTTGTGACTGCTTGACCCAGCTTCAGTTTGTATAAGATGGTGGTCTTCCCTGCTGCATCCAGGCCAAGCATCAAGATCCGCATCTCCTTGTTGCCAAAGATCTTGGACAGTACTTTGCCCATGATGGTAGCAGTAGAGAGCCAGGCATCCACAAGAAGATAGAGAAGAGTTGTTGTTACACCCAGTAACAAAAAAAGCCAATCCACACTGCTGGACAGAAGCCAAATGCAAGCTGAAGTGTATTTACCACAACCACAACCAGGAAGCCAGCAAGTGATGGGAGGACAAAGGTGGCAAGGAGGAGCACCACCCTTATAGGCACCAGCAGAAAGAATGAGAAGGTGGGGAGAATCTAATGCAATTTACTGCCACTGGAGGGGTGAAAGGACCCTCCTGGAGACCCCTCCGAGAGAACTGGGGCGGAGCTGGCTCAGAAGGGGCGGGGCTTCATGGGGAAGGGCGGGAGCGCCCGGCGTCTTTCAGTCAGTCCCTCTCAGGGCGGGCCTGGGCGTCTCCCCCCTTCTTTTCCAGTTCCGAGAGTCTCTTGAGCGATGGTGGGTGACTGTAAAGAGACAGGGAAGGTGGGGGGGGGGGCAACACAGTCAGTCAGAGAAGACTCTCTGAGGTGCAACGTGAATAAAAAGGAAACCGCTAACCCTCCCAACGTACTCACCTCAAGTCGCGCCGGCTCCTCCGCCCGCCCAACTGCCTTTCCGGAAAGGGAAAAGGCCCGCCTTACCCTTTCCTTCACAAACTCGCTACCCAGCTTGACTGATTCGCGGCCACCGTCTTCAATACGCAGGCGCACAGCTTGGCCGACCTACACTTGCGAAAAGACTGCCCCGCCTACAAGCGAGGAGGACTGTACGGGTAATTAAAAGACACTGCGCACGCGCGGGTTTTCCTCTTGGCGACAGGAATGAGCAGGCGCAGGCTCGAAGGCGCGTCTAAGAGGGCGGAAAGAGGTCATTACAGATACTCTGCATGCTCCCTGGAATGAATGCCTAAATACTGCTCAATAGTTTTCCGGCTTCACCCTAGTTATGCGCAGGCTCGCCAGAATTTTCTTGAACATGCGCAAAGAAGCAATTTCGCTCGGATTCAACTGCGCAGGTGCTAAAAGACAGAGACCGAAGTTCATTAATTTTTTTTTTAGGGTAACGTCTCCTAATCCGCATGCGTGGCATTCTCCACCGCTTGTCAGAAATTTCATTTGCGCGTGCGCCGTTCTGCCCCGTTTTTGCGCGCAGTTGCATTCCCAGCCAATCGTGGAAGGATAAAAAACCACGGGAACAGAATTCACCTCAATTGCCCGACATAAAACTACGCAAGCGCACTATCGTCATTAACCTAGTGTGGTTTTGCTGTAGCGCGCATGTCTGGCAGAAAGTCTGATCTTGGAATAAGACTTTGTATACGTAATGTGGAAGCACGGCCACCTCTATAAGAATTAAAATGAGATAATCTGCGTCAGGATTTGCGCGTGAAACTTTTCTTAAAGGGATTAAGTGGTGCGAGGACGGCATATAGGGACGGGATTGATAATTTTGTTTGTTGGAACTGCATTGGTGGCACACGCCAAAGCTAATACTGGCGTTTGAAGTTTTGAAAATTCTCTCCGCTTTGATTTGCAACCGACTTCATGACACTTTTTTCCGCCTTCTGTGTTTTCTGAAAACTTGTACCTGAAAACCGCTTTTCTTTTTCTAAGCATATGGTTTTATATCTCACCTTCTGCATTGCTTTTTTTACAGTAGCGTTAAACATTGCAAACTCCATACAAGAAAAATATCACAGCGCTTGAGTTGTGAATGAAGAAGTATACTTAGATTTCAGTAAGGCATTTGATAAAGTAGACCACAATCTACTCCTTGGTAAGCTAGAAAGAGATGGAATAGACAACATCACTACCATGTGGATCTGTAGCTGGCTAACAAACCGTACTCGAGTAGTCCTCAATGGCACTACATCCACAGGGAGAGAAGTAAGCAGTGGGGTACCACAAGGCTCCGTCTTAGGCCCAGTACTCTTCAATATCTTCATCAATGACTTAGATGAGGAAATAGAAGGGGAACTAATCAAATTTGCAGGTGACACCAAACTGGCAGGAGTAGCCAACACCCCACAAGACAAGCTCAGGATCCAAAAAGATCTTGACAAACTTGAACAACGGGCCCTATCCAACAAAATGAAATTTAATGTGGAGAAAAATAAAGTTTTACATTTAGGCAGGAAAAATCAAAGATATAAGTACAGATTAGGCGAGACCTGGCTTAAAAACAGCAACTGTGAGAGGGACCTTGGAGTCCTAGTGGACCATCACTTAAACATGAAGCAGCAGTGTGCTGCAGCAGTCAAAAAAGCTAACACAAAGCTTGGTTGTATAAACGGAGGCATAGAATCAAAATCGCATGAAGTATTAAAAAAGTATGTAAAAAAGATGTTGAGACTCTAGAAAGAGTACAGAGAAGAGCAACAAAGATGATTAGGGGACTGGAGGCTAAAGCATATAAGGAAAGGCTGCTGGAATTGGATATGTCTAGTTTAATGAAGAGAAGGACGAGGGGGGACACGACAGCAGTGTTCCAATATCTCAGGGGCTGCCACAAAGAAGAGGGAGTCAAGCTATTTTCCAAGGCGCCTGAAGGCAGGACAAGAAGCAACGGATGGAAACTAATCAAGGAGAGAAGCAACCTAGAACTAAGGAGAAACTTCCTGACAGTTAGAACAATTAACCAGCGGAACAACCTGCCTCCAGAAGCGGTGAATGCTCCAACACTGGAAGTTTTTAAGAAGAGACTGGACTGCCATTTGGTATAGGGTTTCCTACCTGAGCAGGGGGTTGGACTAGATGACCTCCAAGGTCCCTTCCAACTTTTTTATTATTATTATTATTATTATTATTATTATTATTATTATTAGTAGTAGTAGTAGTAGTAGTAGTAGTAGTAGTAGTACCACCGCTTTATAAATCCTTAGTGAGACCACACCTGGAATACTACACATTCAGTTTTGGTCACCACATTACAAAAACGATGTTGAGACTTTGGAAAAAGTGCAAAGAAGACAAACTACGATGATTAAGGGCCTAGAGACAAAAACATGATGAACACTTGCAGGAATTGGGTATGGACAGTCTAGAAAAGAAAGACTAGAGATGACATGATAGCAGTATTCAAGTATTTGAGAGGCTGCCACAAAGAAGAGGGGGTCAAACTATTCTCCAAAGCACAAGGGCAGGACAAGAAACAATGGCTAGAAACTGATCAAAAAGAGAAGCAACCTGCAATTAAGGAGAAACTTCCCAACAGTGAGGATAATTAACCAGTGGAACAGCTTGCCTTCAGAAATTGTGGGCACTCCATCACTGGAGATTTTTAAGAAGAGACTAGACAGTCACTTGTCTGAAATGGTTTAGGACGGTTCTCCTGCTTGAGCAGGGGGCTGGACTAGAAGACTTCCATGGTTCCTTCCAGCTCTATTCTATTCTAGAAAATAAAAAAAATAAGAATTGAAGAAAAAAAAAACCCGGCTGATCCTAAAACCACGGGCTTGAAACCTCTTGGATTTTTTACATAAAAAAGAAAATGAATTTGGAACTTAAGATTTTGATGATTAGAAAGAATAGGTTATAGAAATAAAGGAATATGTAATCTTACGTTGGATTAGAATTGTACATAGATATAATTGCTAAGAGAAGATTTAAATCCACTTTTTATATGTATTTTTTCTTATTTTCTTTTTCTATCTTTTTTGTCTCTTTTCTTTGCTTCACATTTACATCTTTTCTTTGAATGCAAAAGAATTTTTACTTAAAAGTCACCCATAAAGCAGAACATGGGAAGTAGCAAGTGTTCAGATAGATTTTGCTAAGTCCTTTTTGATGGCTTCAGGTTTAGCCTAGTCTTTGAACTTTCATGATATGCTAATAAAAGAGGTCAGCAGAAACTCATTTGGATAATTTTAGTATTTTTAAAAAAGTATACTCTAATTTAGATAACATTAAATCTTTGTTGGCCAATCAAAACCTGAGGGTTCTAAGAGTACTTTATTTTAAGTATTGAACTCCTTCCCATATAGTGTACCAAATTAAATTATTAATATATTTTTAAAGAGAAAAACATAGACAAATATAAAATTTTATAGTCATAAATTAGGAGCCCTCGGTGAAAAAAAATTAAATTGTAACATAATCAAAGCTGGCTTTATTAGCTGCAGGAAAAAAATTCAAATAATAGGCCCTACCACCCTAACCTGATGGAAGGTGTCACTCAGGCCATTTGCTTTGAAGCATCTTTTCATGTAATTGGGACACTAATGTATAAAGCTGGTCCCATTGCTGCTCTATCAGCATAGTGGTGGTTTGATAATGTTTAAAGTCACTAGTGAGATAAACTGATTAATCTGTTTTTAGAATTACAGTGATATATCAAAAGAACAGATATACCAAAAAATCCTCCCCTTTTTTTTGCTTCCATGTCAGTGTTGGCTACTGGTGACTTTCTTGACTAGTCCATGCAGTTTTCTTGGCAAGGTTTTTTCAGAAATGGTTTGCCATTGCCTGCTTCCTAAGGCTGAGAAAGACTGACTGGCCCAAAGTTATCCACCTACCTTCATGCCTAAAGTAGTAATAGAATTCAGTCTTCCAGTTTCTAGCCCGATGGCTATGAGCTCTATCTACCTTGTAAGACTTCTGACAGTAGGACATCAAAACACAGCCAAATAAAGATTCTACAATATTTTGAAATCACAAGTTGATCTAAGTACCTGGCTGGATTAAAAAGTCTGAGAACCCCTGGATGACAGCCCTATGAGGTAGACCAGATCAAGAAGCCTGCTGCATAGAAAGGCATGGCTTCATGGAATCTGCAAGGGATTATGACACTGGCTGTATTCACACAATACATTAATCTATACTTAACAAAATCATGGTTTATTGAATTAGCCCAATCCATGGGTTAGAAATAAAGAGGTTAAATACTACATATTAATCATGGATCACTCTTCTGTTTAGCTATAATGTACTTTGCATATTTTTTTTATTTATTGTACTTCTACCTGTTAAGCTTTTTGTGCAAATCATGGTATAAAGTCCTGCACTGTATGAAAGTCAGGAGAAAACAGTTATGCTTCATGCCAGAAGTCATACAAGCTGCTTTAAACTTGTCTCCTGAGGTTCTTAAATCTGTTAAGAAGCAGAAAATAAATTCTTCACATACTATGAAATATTCTTCATGAAGTCCTGATCAATAGCCACTGGCCATTCAGCCACATAAGAGATATGAGTACAGTACAGTACAGTACATGGAATTCCAGACCTGTAGATTAGAACAAAGCCAAAAAGAAATCATGCTACAATAAACAATTAACAAATCTACTTCAGAAGCAACTTATTATAGATGATTGTCCACCCCTACCTATCTTCATTTCATCCAGAATAAATTTGCTAGTCTTTATGGCAGCGTTTCTTAACGTTGAAGATGTTTGGACTTCACCTCTTAGAATTCCTCAACCAGCAATGGTATGAGGATTATCCCTCCTGTAGCACTCAAGGATATGTAAAGAACAGCCACTGATGACTTAGCCCACCGGTATGTATAGGTGAACTTCAGAAAAAAGTATTCTTATTCTCCTGTATGCTTTGGTATCTGGTGTCATTTGATACTATTTTAATATTCTGTTCTTTGCTGCCACCTTCAGACTGATAGGAAATGATTTAAATCATGACTTTAGGCAAGAAGAAACAGGTTCGATGGCTCCTGCATGTAATCCCAGCTCCTGGGGAGGCTAAGTCTGGTGGATTCATTGAGCCCAGCAGTTCTAGACTGCAGCGGGCTGGGCTAATCAGGTGTCCTTACTAATATCAGCATCAACATGAGGGAATCTGGGGAACTGGGAGTCTCCAAGTTGTCTTGAGAGAGGTGAACCAGCCCAGTCTGAAGGCAGAATAGGTCAAAGCTCTGCACCTATAGTAATGGGACTGCACCTGTAAATAGACTCTGCAGTCCAGCCTGGCCAAAAATTTTAGATCCAGCCTTCCTTTTTGAGCCTGATGAAAACAATTGGAAAGTTTATTAAGGTTGGATAAAATTTCAGGCAGCAGAAAGATAGAGTAGACGTGCAAAAGAGTATGGAATCCAAATATTGGAAAGGATCCTAGAGGTCTTCTAACGTAACCCCCTACCTAAGCCTATACCATTCTGGACAAATGGTTGTCTGGTCTGTTTTTATTCCTGGTCATGCTTGGCTGGGAATGATGGAAGCTGAACATCCAGAACTACACAGCCAAAGCCTTCCATGTATAATGGAATAGTTGTGAATACATACAGGGTATATTGCCCTGAGTTCTTACTATAAGCAGAGATGATGCTATGTTCTAATTCATACAGGACACTACCTAGAGTTGCATATGTTACTGAACTTGTTTAACTATGGTTTACTCAATAGGCTAGATAATATGCATAATAAATCATCATGTAATTTATGTAGGTTTAGAAAGTTACACACATCCAATCAGACTGAAACCATTCAAAGTGATATGAGTGAAGCAAATTTAGAAGCCAGATTTTTTGCTCTGAATAGAGGACTCTTCTATAGATATAGAAACACTACCTGATGCTTTTCGTAATCTGGTATCTTTCAGATGTTGGAATACATCACTCTCAACAGTTGAAGAATCTGGAAACATCATTCACCATACAGTATATAATTGTCTGGGACAATTGTAGGAAAATCACCCTCCCACCTGGAGATTCAAGATATAATCTAGAGAATAAAGGAGGGATTCCTGCAATGGTTGATCACATCAAATGGGAGCAGTTAATTGATTTTGTCTCATGTCAAGAAAGCAGAGCAGGCCAGGCATTGTTGATACTTGGATGGAGAGCTCCAGATAGACTCAGAATTATAGCTATGTTTCTCAGCCTTAGCAACTTTAAGACATGTGGATTTCAACTCCCAGAATTCCCCAGCCAGCCCTTAAAGTTGTCAAGAAAGATTAATCTATGATGACAATGCAGTCCATCTGCATTTAAAAGACAAAGGGCACTCTTTCAAAGACAGCAAAGTCCACATTTTGGACAGAAAGGACTGCTGGTTTGAAAGAGTAGTCAAAGAGGCCACGTATGTCAAAGTTGAACTGCCCTCTCTCAACAGAGGAGGGATACAACATCATCTATCTCCAGTCTACAACACAGACATTTCAACAATTCCAAGAAGGCTCCACACCCGTTTACGCTACTCGGGTGATCCTAACGACACAGATAAATTTCCAGGTGACCTCAACAACTCTCTAAAAGAATGCAAATGACCAGCTGTCTGCAAGGAGTATAAATCCTTCCATTCCCCACGATCCAGTCAGAGCTGAAGAAGCTTTTTGGATGAGAAGCGAAACGTCTTCAAAGAGAAAAAAGACGAGTTGCCTCATGAAAAAGCATCTTTGGGACAACTATGGTGACAAAGAAAATTAAAGAATTGGGTAACAGGTTTTCTGACTTACATGTTATTAAAAGGTATAAACTTTCATGAGTTGCAGCTACCCAGCTGTGGATTTTTTTTGTCAGAATTGTATGTCTGATTAATAACTTTAAAAAAAACCTTTTAGAAGGCAATATGGATACATGCAGGTAATTATCAGGAGCTGGATTAAAACTGAGTTTTTTTCCTTCTTCCTAATGATAGCAAAAGGCCTTGTTGAAATCACTGATGTCTCATTGTGGATATTTAAGTCACATATTTTATTTACTTTTTTAAATATGCTGCTGATAAACCGATTGAGAGAGAATATACTATTTATATTTAAACTTCTATGCCGCCCTTCTCCCCAGAGGGACTCAGGGCGGCTCACAGCATGTTAAAAAACAACACAGAGCAGGTTGCAGATATAACCATGTAGTTCATACAGCATCTAGAGACACGTTATAACCCCTGAATGCAGAAGAAAGAAAGAAAAAGATAAAATGTCTTTCAAGTTGAATTTGGCTCCTGGTAACTTATTGGACATATTTGTGTTATTTTCTTGGCAACAATAACGGGTTTTTTTTTTGCTTCTTCTGGAATATTTTGTCAACTTCCTTGTTGCAAATGACTGTAAATGTGTGCCGGTTGCCAAGTGCACAAAAAATGCAATCAGGTGAGTGTGTATGTGTGCAGCACTTGGAACTGAGTCATAAATACCTAGAAATCTTAATTTCTATTCGCTAAGTAACTGGTTGTAGATAGAGGACTGCCTGTACCACCGAAAGCAAATTCCTTAATTGGATATCTATTGCAATCCAAAATGAGATCTAATATAGGTGTGTATACTTCAAAAATTATTTGGAAGTAGTTTACACTTTGCACAAGTACAGCTCTTCTGTTATTCATTTCAGCACCTTTTAAGAGTTCCACGTACGCCTGAAAAAAGATGCTGCTGCTTTAAGAGCCATACTACATTTAATTATTCCTGAAAAGCAGTCCAAAACACATTTTAAATATTTTTAGTAGTACACAGCAATAGTATCTAGATTGTGACCTTTGACTCTGTTCCCCACTAGAATATAGCTCTCAGGTTACTCAAAAGAAAAATGGCCATTCAGATAAATACAATTTTAAAGAAGGCCCCCTATTACTGTCCCAAATATTGAACCTAGTCATAGGTTCTTCCTGAAGGTTATATATGAAAGCACAAATGCATCATGATTGTGAGAGGAACTGTTGGAAGTCAGCACCCACCCACCCTCCTAGAGAAGGAAATATTTTGGAAGGTTATTAAAAGGACAGAATATTATATTTCCCCAAAGGAAAAAATGATAAATCTTAGGCAAGGACAGCCCCTTTCCCCAAGCAGAAACCAAGCAGGCCAGCTTTTAGAAATGCAGATTTGATAATCCTTTCAGAAAGACTGGCACCAGGAAGCTTGGAGCTGATGGGATTAAAAAGACAAAGATCCCTAGAACCAACAATCCCTCCCCCCAAAAAAATCCAACACAGGATATAGCCATTAGCCACAGCCCCAGGGAAGCAGGATATGACCTTTAAGACATAATAGGATTAACCCACCACCATTAGAATACCAAAAGGACATGCTCAAAAGCTCAGGTCAAAGTTCATGCCACAGGAACAGGAAACATACAAACACAAAAGCCCAAGAAGGTATAAATACCCACCATTCCCAGCTACATGTGGTCAGCTTTCCCAGAGCCATCTTTCTGTCTGGCTTTCCTCTTCAATAAACTGCAATCTTCTTTCTAAAGCAGTCTCCATTTTGTTTATTCCCGGCTTGGACTGGACCCTGATGAAGATTTTTCTTTCAACAGAACTTTGGACAGTTACTTTCAGCCTCAGCAGGATTATGAATTATACCATTAAAAAAAGTATTTAAAATAAGGGTAACTGATTTTGAAAATGACATATGCCCTCAATATTACTTCCAAAAAGACTACACGGACCTGCCTATGAAGTCATCTGAAATCAAGTGTTTAATAATGGTTTTGCCTGTAGAAAGTTACAAAAGAGTTGTACTACATGGTTTGAGTCTGGAGGCAATTCAAAATGCTGTCTGTCAAATCTGAAGCTATTTATGGTTCAAAATCTGAATATCAAGGTTGCCTGTTTTCAGTACTCTTTTTCACTCAATTATATTAGGAAGAATGGGTTCCTTCTACCCCTTCTCTGGAACAGCATCCTTTCAGAGACATAATTTACCCCAATAATCCCCAGAGGAACTATTTCAGCAGGCCTCTAAAGGGGACATGAATTAATATGGGGTTTTATGTTGTTATTTTTCTGTTACATTCATGGATGTAAATTTGTGTGGGTTTTTTTAAAATTTGGATCCTGTTTATCCAAGGCAGGTTAAAAGCTGCTTTGAATCAGTGATTGGACCAGCATGTAGACTAAGTAAATAAATGAGCCTTGGAAGAAAAAGACAGTCTGGAAGACTGAGAGGATCAGCAGCTGGACCTGGTCTGTGAACTCTGGATTCCCCATCCTACCAACCTTTGGAAGTCATGTTTCATTTATGTTCAGCTCCAAATTAGAAAATAATTAAAAATGCGAGCTAATAAGCATTTGTGCTAATAAGCAACCGAATAAAAATACGGATTCTAAGTTTTAAAAAATATATTTTCAAGTGTTAGGTGTACCTATACAAGTTGATATTTTTCATCGTTATTTGCGAATGTCTCCTGCTTGTTCAACCAAGAAACACGAATTTTAAATTCAATAATATAAGATGCCTAAAGTAGTATGCAGTACTACTCTCTCTTCCCAAATCATTGCATAGGATTTGTAGAAAAAAACCCCTCTTCCCGATTTCTAGGTCGCTGCTTGAATAGTTCAATTTCGGCGCTCGTAGCTCCCAAAACTTCGCGCAAATACACATGGACTCACGGTCTTATCCAGAGTTCAGATCCCAAAGCCAGAAAGAACCGTACACAGGAGATAGTTGTTTTGGCTCCGCCTTCCTCCGCGAAATAAAGGAGTTTGGCCCCGCCGTCTCGCCATAGTTTAGTGATCCGGCGCGCAGGCGTGCGGCCCGGTGGCCTCCTGTCGGAGGGGCGCTTGGAAATTACTGTAGGAAAGCCGAGTAGACGGAGTGGGGCTCGTTTCCGTCCACCATGAAGTCCCGTTTCAGCACGGTCGATATCAGAGCGGTTATAGCAGAAGTGCGACACAGGTATGGCCTTCGGATGCCTTTCGAAGCCCCGCCCCGATGACTGCAGCTCCGCCCAATAATCCCCTTGGGACACGCCCCCTCCCACCCGGTAACTTCCAAGGAAGTGGTCCCTTATGGAGGCCGCCTTTCTAGCAGTTCCCGGTTTTTGATTGGTTGATGGCTGTTGGCGGAAGTCCGCTCTGTGCCCCATGGTTTCAGGCGCCCCTTCTCCGACTCTGAAGAGTTTATTTGTATTCAGAGTTGCTAATTTGCTTAGTTTGGGAACTCTTACTTAAAATTAAGCAAATAATAGCGTTGATATAAGATCTCCTTCAATTTGAGCTTATTCCTGGTGATTTCATGGACATGTTCAAATAGTTTTTGTTGCGCTAATTTGGAAGTAGCTTGTCATCACCTTTCTTAGGCATGATTTGTCGACTACCCACCTAGCCCACAACCCTGGGATTTCCTTGTGGTCTCCCTTCCAAGTACTAATCGTGTCTGACCATGCTGCCATCTAACTGAATACAGGTAGTCCTCGACTTAAATCATTTAGTGACCGTTCAAAGCACCAAAAAAGTGACTTATGACCATTTTCACACTTATGACCGTTGCAGCATCTCTATGGTCATGTGATTTACATTCAGATGCTTGACAACTGATTCATATTTATGAAGGTTTTAATGTCCCCGGGTCATGTGATCATCTTTTGTGACCTGACAAGCAAAGTCAATGGGAAGACAGATTCACTTAAGAACCATGTTACTAATTTAACAACTACAGTGATTCACTTAACAAATGTGGCAAGAAAAGTCATAAAATGGGGCAAAACTCATCTCAACTTGTCTTTTGTAATAATTTGCTAAAGTTTATTAAAAATTACTCTTTTTTTCTTTTCCATAATTTCATCAGAAATATATAGAATATATTTTTTTTCTTTTCTTTTTACAGCTTGTTGGGAATGAGGGTAAACAATGTTTATGATGTGGATAATAAGACATACCTTATCCGATTCCAAAAGTAAGAACAACATTTCTTTTTGTTTTCTTTTATGGTTATTTCTGTTGTTGGTGCTTATTTATTTTTCACATTTTTGAAGTCCCCATCTCCCTCAGTACATCTTTTGAGGACTTACGCACCAAGTGTCTTTTTTAAGCCAATGTACAATGTTTTTTTAAAATATAAAGATATTGCAAATTAAAAAGAAGTTTGAACAGCAGTACTTCAGCTTATATTTATGTCAGTGTTCAATATCTTAAAATTGGCAAATAAACATTCTATATCAATTTTTTTTTTAAAAAAATCAATGTTTAAACTAGCAGTTAAAAATAAATCACACATTTGACTTTTGAGAAAGCTTTAGCGAGACCTTTTTAAAGAAAATCTGCCAGAATGTCTATTATCTAGGGCTGTATCATACTGTATAATCTTTTAAAGACCTGAAAACTAATAATTTGATTGTGTGCCACTTTTGGGTGTTCATTCAAGTGACCAGCATATGCAAATTTTATAGATTAATATTACTTATGATTCAGTTGTGTAAATTAAGGTTTTGAATTTGGTGAAAAAAAACAAACGAAGTTTTGATAAGAGTTAACATTTATATATATTAGGATTCTAGAAACAAAATACAACTGTGGTATCAGTTAGATTTTTTTTTTTTTTTGCATGTTGTCTTTTAGGCCGGACTTCAAGGCTACAATTCTTCTGGAATCTGGCATTAGGATTCACATGACAGAATTTGAGTGGCCAAAAAACATGATGCCATCTGGTTTTGCAATGAAAGTAAGTTGAGTTTCTTTAGTAATTGTTGATTTTCCTTTTGTAAGTATCAGTTTGCTTGGCAGAATTTGTTTTAGGGTTAATAACAACCAGATACATAGATGGTGTTTTGCGAGATTGATAACAGCAAGGGAGTTGTCTCTTCTTTGACTCAATTAGAAATTCTACTAGTTTACTTCAACAGCAGAAGGATGAATACAGGTAGTCCTTGACTTACCACAGTTCATTTAGTGACTGTTCAAAGTTACAACGGGATTGAAAAACATGACTTAGGACTGTTTTTCATACTTAATGACTTTTGCAGCATCCCTGTGGTCATGTGATCAAAATTCAGATGCTTGGCAACTGGTTCATATTTATGACGGTTGCAGTGATCTGGGGTCACATGATCACCTTCTGTGACTTGACAAGCAAAGTCAGTGGGGAAGCCAGATTCACTTAACAACCGTGTTACTAACATAACAGTTTCAGTGATTCACTTAACAACTGTGGCAAGAAAAGATGTAAAATAGGGCAAAACTAACTTTAACAAATATTTCACGTAAGAACAAAAATGTTGGGCTCAATTGTGGTCATAAGTCGAGGACTACCTGTAATTCCATTTAGTTCAATAAAGTTTAGTTGAGTACATTTGTTTACAAATACATTCAAATAAAACATTGTTTGTGGTCTCATCATCCTAATAATAATTTCTAACTACACAAAATATGAACTCATAAAAATGTCCTATTCTGATTCAGCATCTATTCTGTTACTCAGTCTCTGGATTAAGGCAGGGAAGGACCTTTTCCATCGTTATTATTTCATCATTTTGTCTGTACATGTCAGAGATTGAATCTGGGGCCTTCAAAATGCGAAGTATATGCACAGCTGCTGAACTGCGCACTTTCCCTGAGCATAACTTCAATAGGAGAGTATTAACATTCTTTCTTAAAATGAACTGAGTTGTGAGACTGGCCATCTGAGTTCATAGCTGAGTTCAGGCCATTCCATTTTCTAGAGTAGGGGTGGACAATGTGTGGCCCTCTGGAGATAGTTATTTCCAGCTTTTATCAGTTGTAGCCATCGTGACCAATGTTGAAGGAAGATGGGAGTTGCAATATCTGTATTCCAAACTTGCCCTGTATTACAGAGAATTTCATATACTTTCTAGCCATTATACTATGCTGGCTTCCCATTGTCAAATGCAACAGAGTCTTTCATATTAATATGACAGACACTTAACAACCATTTTATTTTATTTAATAACAAACACACTATTTTCCTCATCCAAGGGCAGCAAGATAATTTGTGGCTGAGCTATAATTCATCCAAAGCATTTCAGTGAAAATTGAAGTTTTGTAATAAAAAGTAGATAAGGATAAAATAATGAAATTCAATCTTCTTTTACTGAAACTTTTGTGGAAAACTGTATATATGTACGTATGTATATATGTGCATGAGATACACATACAAACAATTTTTCCTTTTCTTTTTTCTGGTTAATTAATGGCAAAAACAAATCCCAGTGTACTATTTACTCCATACCATGTTAGAACAGTTTTGAAATATTCCAGGATCCTAAATGTATGTTCTTAT
Organism: Protobothrops mucrosquamatus; assembly: GCF_001527695.2. NCBI lineage: Eukaryota > Metazoa > Chordata > Lepidosauria > Squamata > Viperidae > Protobothrops > Protobothrops mucrosquamatus. Next base: position 126,548 of record NW_015389764.1, on the reverse strand, counting down.
GTTCTTATTATATGGAAAGGTTGCCAACTCTGTTTTGATTGAATGCACATAACTCGGTTGTTGTTTTCAGACTTCTTTGTTCTCTTTTCATCAACAGTGTCGCAAACATTTAAAGACCAGAAGGCTTGTGAGTGTGAAGCAACTTGGCATTGACAGAATAGTCGATTTTCAGTTTGGGAGTGATGAAGCAGCCTATCATTTGATTATAGAGCTTTATGACAGAGTAAGTAGAGAAAGAATGTCTGAGACAGGGGCCTGGAGATGGTCTCTTTCCCCCACATGCCTTCCTAAAAAAAGGGGAGGGGTATAATATTTTGGAAATATTCCAGAAACCTGAACATCCCCTCTAGTTTGTGCATGGGAAAATACATAGATCAAAATCTGAGCTTCTGTGGAAAAAGGTCCAGGTCTGCATTTTAATGACAAACTTATAAATTTGTTGCAGGGCAATATTGTTCTTACTGACCACGAGTACCTTATTTTGAATATCCTGAGATTTCGCACAGATGATGCAGATGATGTCAAGTTTGCAGTGCGGGAACATTATCCAGTTGATCATGTGAAAACTGCAACATCATTACCCAGTTTAGAAAGGTATTATTATATTTTATACAGAGCTTACAATTGGGACAAAATCAAGCTATAAGAGATAAGCATAAATTACATGTTTTAAGAGACCTAGTAGCTGGAGGTAGGAAATTTTTGCTTACATCTTTTTTTGCTCATTTTGCATTTTTGATTGTATAGTATTAAAGGTTTTTGTAGTACTTCTAATTTTATTATAAAAAATCTTTGCCTCCAGAAATTTGTATTTGGAATGCGTTAATGAGTATTTTGATAGAATAATGTACATTTTCAAAAGGGTATTTCAAAGGCTTTTTGCCCCCCCAAAAGTAAAGATGCCCTCATGCTTTGCAGTGAGAGAAATAGTATGTAGTAGTATGAAGTAGTGTGTAATATTTAGTTCTCCTGGGATTTTTTTTCATCCAAAGTTTTATTAGCTGATATTACAACAGGGAAAGCAAATATTTTAAAGAACACAGAATGAAACTACTTCTGAATTAAGAATTTTGGGCTATATTAAAGATTAACAGTGGAATCCATATGTATGCGTTGGAGTCTGCTTTATTAGATCCATGAAGTAACAGTATTTATCTTGAGGCTGTATTTTACAATAGTAGTTGTATGGGAAGTTATTTTTGATCTCTTATATAAATAATTCCTGTACATTATCTAGATTTGGATATAATTTGAATAGTCTATTTTTTAATATAGTTGGTGCCTTCCGAGCAGAGAAAACATTCCTTGCTTAATTTTATTGTATATGTTATAGCAGTGGTGGTGAACCTATGGCACGGGTGCCAGAGGCGGCACTCAGAACCTTCTCTGTGGGCACGCGTGCTGTCACCCCAGTCCTAGGCCTTCAGCTGGGTTTTATAAAACCTTTTCACTTTAGGCTTCCGCCGTCATGTGCAAAAAAAAAAAAAAAAGTTCAATCAATCAATTTCAACTTCTCATGGGAAAACAAAAGTTCTTGCAAAGTTGGAATTGATTGAACTTTTTAGTCCCACCCAGTCTGCCGTTACCACTGCAGCCACGCCCACCCAATTGGCCACACCCAGCCAATGGGCCACACCTACCCGGTACTCGACGATGGATAAGTGGGTTTTGGGTTGCAGTTTGGGCACTCGGACTCTAAAAGGTTCGCCATCACTGTGTTACAGTATTTTATCAGAATTTATTCTTTTTTATTATTTCTTCACTCCTTTCATAGGTTAACAGAATTAATAACAAGTGCACCTAAAGGAGATCAACTAAAGAGAATCCTAAATCCCCACCTTCGTAAGTATGAATTTCTTCTGTGTTTTAGAAAATTACAAGGTGATTTGATTATACGTTATTTGGGGGCATGAAATAACAGATATGTATAAATCAAAATGTGCAATTCTATTTTGAGAATTCTCATTATAAACTTATGTTTAAAATAATAAAAACCATCCCTCTTAGAAAATAGCATTTCCACTAAATGATAGGGAAGAAGCCACACCTTTCTTCCTCAGATCTTAGCTATTTTTTATAACTGTTATCTTCCTTTCCCCCCCCCCCAAAAAAAAATACAGCTTATGGGATCACTCTGATTGAACATTGCCTTATAGAAGCAGGACTTTCAGGCAGCATCAAAGTAGAGCAGATAGAAAGTAAAGGTAGGTATTGAAACGTCTGCATGTGTTATGTCTAGCATAATTTCCTGTGTACTATCTATATAAATAAAAATGTAAATGTTCGTTTGTTCAAAATCTTAAATCTCCGAAAGTTCTTCACCGATTGCTTTGAAATTTTGACACAACGTTGCATTCGAATATGCGCGTGTTTTTATATACCTACTATTATATAGATGTCACACCTGTGACAGGTAAAAACATGCTCTTTAAAGCATAAAAACATGCTTTAATGAGCAACGTTGTAGAAGCAACAATCTTGACAGGACCTTTCAAAGGTGAAGATGTCCTCATTCCTCGCATTCCTATGATTCCAACGGATATGCCATTTCAATTTAAGAGATTGCAATTCCCAATTCGATTGGCGTTTGCAATCACCATCAACAAAGCTCAGGGCCAATCTTTAGAATTGTGCGGTTTAGATCTAG
>NW_015389764.1:101517-123712 GCF_001527695.2 Protobothrops mucrosquamatus | reverse complement strand
AATTGTGCGGTTTAGATCTAGACACGGATTGCTTCTCACATGGACAATTATATGTTGCGTGTTCTAGAGTCGGCAAACCAGACAATCTCTATATCTGCACAGACAATGGAACAACAAAAAATATTGTATACCCACAAGCATTGTGAAATTAAACATATTACAAACGTGCGCTTTCTCTTTTCTTTCTTTTCCATTTAACTAAACAGCCACAGCAACGCGTGGCCGGGTACAGCTAGTAATATTATATAATAGTTATTTAAAAACTTGTTTCCCTTTTTTTTAAAAATCTTGATCTTAGGGTTTATGCAATTTTGGGGGCAGCCTGCTCTCTGACAGTCCAATATAAAGAGGATATACTATGCCACAGCAATGTGCCATTTTATACATCTTGGTTTTCAACACCTATTTCTTCTTCTAGATATTGAAAAGGTACTAGCCACTTTACAAAAAGCTGAAGACTGCATGGAAGAAACCGAGAACTTTAATGCCAAGGTAGTTTATAATTTTGGGACAGATGCTTTGATTTTTATTCCTTGCGCACTCAATGGATTTGAAGCATTTCTAGCTTTGTAGCAGCACAACAGCTAAGGGGAAGCTACACTTTGAGTCTTTCTAGTTAATAACCAAGGCTGCCGAGGGTTCAGTTGGAAATACTATATCAAGAAAAGAAGCTGGGAAGTGAAGGTGAGGGAAATTTGGCCTTCAATACCACAGATGCTGGAACAAATATTATGCAGAGGAATTACATGTTGAGTTTTCTGTTGCTTCGTGCCATTTCTTAATTCTTTCCCCAAGAAATTCTGGCTTTGTGCTTACTACCTTGAGGCCACATTTCTAATGTTTATTACATATTTCAGTACATACTCTCTGGATGCAAAGTGGCTAACAGAAAAAGAGAAAAAAAGAAAAACAAACTGTAAAACAACAGCAACAGAAATTCTCATTAATTGAACTAAAGACCTGCAGTGGCTAAAGAGGATACACGCTTATATTTTCAGCAGTAGAAAATAGAAGTAATGCATAAGGATTTTCCTTTCCCTCCATCTTTTTAATAGGGCTACATCATCCAAAAAAGGGAGAAAAAACCAAGTCTGGAACCAAACAAGTCTCCTGAAGAAATCCTCACGTATGTATTTTGGGAGAAGTGGTTTTTGTGACTGTGTTCTGTCCTGGTGGTCAGCAAACACGCACTAATGCAAAACATTTCTTTCAGGTATGAGGAATTTCACCCTTTCTTGTTTTCGCAACACTCAAAATGTCCCTATGTGGAATTTGAATCTTTCAACAAGGTACAGTGCTATGCTCGGTTCTGGATGTTATATGTCATTTTTATCATATCAAAGGCTAGAAATGTAATTTATTACTATATGCTGAACAAGGATTCTTCCTTGTATTTGTTTAATGAAAATCATCTGGTTGTCTTCTTGAACATTTAAGGAAAACATTAAGATTTTGAATTACTGATCTTGAGAGAATGTTATTAGGCTTTTGTGGGTAGATAACGTTTGTGGTAAAAGTGACCAGAATGAAATCTGCACAAAAAAGTGGCATTACTGAGGCAAATTTTGTGCTTGAAATTTGTTTTGCAAATTTTCAAGTGGACATTTTAAGTAGATCTAAGAATGGAGTACTGGTGGTTGCAATAAAATATTCTAACTTCCATTTTTCTTGTTATATTTTGTATTTCTTTATGGTTTGGAAGGCAGTGGATGAATTTTACTCTAAGCTGGAAAGCCAGAAGATAGACTTAAAGGCACTGCAACAGGTACTCATCTTGTGAAAAAGTTAAAATCTTGAACTTTGTTTTGCTGAAAAATGGGCACGCTAGTTCACCTGGGAAGAATTATATAATAATTTAGCCAATAAGGCAAGTTCTGGCTTGTCCATAGAAGCAATGATGAAACTTTCTTTCATCATTAGGCCAGAATGGTTACCAATAACAGTTAGTTTGCTAGGTTGAACAACTGGGAAACTACTTTACTGATCCTAAGTTATTATTATGGAAATTTTATATTCCTACATATTTTTCTGTTAATTCTTCAATACTATTATAGATTTAAGAGAAAAATTCACATTCCCCCCCTTTTTTTTACTCATGACTATTTTGGTTTTTTAGAAAAGAACAGGTTTAACCTCTCTATATATATTTTCCTTCTTGTTCTTTTACCTTTGAATTTTCCTTTCTGCTTTTTCATTGTGTCCTTAACATTACTCCACCTGAAAAGATTATGTCACTCAGATGAAGCTCTACTAAGATTGAACATTACCTAGTTACAAGTGTTTTTTTATTCTTTCCACACAGCTCAAGAGTTTTCCTATATCTCAAAAAGTATTGTGAATCCTTGTGTTTAACATTATCTTAATTATTGTTGATACATATTAACCATTAAATCTCATGAAGATAGTCATTCTGTCATTTTTTCTATGATTTCCTCTCCTTTGTTTTCATTACCCTATTGATTTAAAGCATGTATGCGTGATTTTGTATGTTTGTCCAGTGACAAAGAAATGATCGGTCTATAATTTTAATGGTAGGTTTATTTTAACAGTGAGAGACAGAATAACAACAAAAAAATCCAGTAAAATGCATTTCAAAAAAGTTATAAATTGATTTGCATTTTAATGAGTGAAATAAGTATTTCACCCCTTCGCAAAACATGACTCAGTACTTGGTGGCAAAACCCTTGCTGGCAATCACAGAGGTCAGACGTTTCCTGTAGTTGGCCACCAGGTTTGCACACATCTCAGGAGGGATTTTGTCCCACTCCTCTTTGAAGATCCTCTCCATGTTATTAAGGTTTTGCTCGAACCTTCAGCTCCCTCCACAGATTTTCTATGGGATTAAAGTCTGGAGACTGGCTAGGCCACTCCAGGACCTTAATATGCTTCTTCTTGAGCCACTCCTTTGTTGCCTTGGTGGTGTGTTTTGGGTCATTGCCATGCTGGAATACCCATCCATGACCTATTTTCAATGCCCTGGCTGAGGGAAGGAGATTCTCACCCAGGATTTGATGGTACACGGCCCCATCCGTCATCCCCTTGATACGGTGAAGTTGTCCTGTCCCCTTAGCAGAAAAACACCCCAAAGCATAATGTTTCCACCTCCATTTTTAATGGTGGGGATGGTGTTCTTGAGGCCATGGGCAGCATTCCTCCTTCTCCAAACACGGCGAGTTGAGTTGATGCCAAAGAGCTCGATTTTGGTCTCATCTGACCACAACACTTTCACCCAGTTCTCCTCTGAATCATTCAGATGTTCATTGGCAAACTTCACACTGTACATGTGCTTTCTTGAGCAGGGGGACCTTGCGGGTGCTACAGGATTTCAGTCCTTCACGGCGTAGTGTGTTACCAATTGCTTTCTTGGTGACCATGGTCCCAGCTGCCTTGAGATCATTGACAAGATCCTCCTCTGTACTTCTGATTCCTCATCGTTCTCATGATCATTGAAACTCCACGAGGTGAGATCTTGCATGGAGTCCTAGACCAAGGGAGATTGACAGTTATTTTGTGTTTTTTCCATTTGCGAATAATCGCACCAACTGTTCTCACCAAGCTACTTGGAGATAGTCTTGTAGCCCATTCCAGCCTTGTGTAGGTCTACAATCTTGTCTCTGACATCCTTGGACAGCTCTTCGGTCTTGGCCGTGGTGGAGATTATGGAATCTGATTGATTGATTGCTTCAGTGGACAGGTGTCTTATACAGGTAACAAGCTGTGATTAGGAGCACTCCCTTTAAGAGAGTGCTCCTAATCTCAGCTCATTACCTGTATAAAAGATACCTGGGAGCCAGAAATCTTGCTGATTGATAGGGGATCAAATTCTTATTTCACTTATTAAAATGCAAGTCAATTTATAACTTTTTGAAATGCGCTTTTCTGGATTTTTTGTTGTTATTCTGTCTCTCACTGTTAAAATAAACCTATCATTAAAATTATAGACTGATCATTTCTTTGTCACTGGGCAAACTTACAAAATCAGCAGGGGATCAAAAAATTTCTTCCATCACTGTGTATGTGTATATATGTGTGTGTATATGTAAACAGGGAGGTGGAGGGTGTGTTAAGATGGAGAAACAGAGGCCTATGCTACACTTCTCCCAATTCCGGAATTTAAAATAAACTGACATTGCTTTTTGCCCTGTTTTCAAATGTTGCCATTGCCTTCAGTTCTTCTCATTTTACGATTCACTTCCTCTGTCAATGTTAGGAGAAGGCTCAAATGAGTATGTTTCTTCTCCCACCTTTGTGCTTTTTCTTGAAAGGAAAAACAAGCACTGAAAAAGCTGGAAAATGTGCGGAAGGACCATGAATACCGATTAGAAACTCTTCATCAAGCTCAGGTAGAAACATCACTTCCTTTAAGTCCAATGGAAGGTAGCATTATTGCACAATCTCAGTTTGTGCTTCTCATTCAAGGAATTCTAGCCTAATTTGGGTAAAATAATGTGTTCATACTGAAATAAATCTTAAAGTTATGAAGGGGAAGAAAGGTAATGCTTGCTGGAGTGGAAATGCTGGGCTAAATGAGCAGATTACTGTGGCTTCAGCTTCAGATATTTGGAAGAACATCAGGGTGTACATCTCTTTTGTGTGTTTCTGTCATGTTTGTATATACACTTAGACACACACACACCCCTTCCCCTCAGAACTGTTAGAATGACTTTGTAGTCATGCATAGTGGCTTAGTAAACCACTAAGAATTTTATGAATGAGGATTGTAATCAGTAAATCTGCCAGACTTAACCTTGATCTAGGGACAGCCTGTTTTTCAGGAGTACATCCATTTCTCAGTTTATTAAAACGGGCATAGCCATTTTATGTTTCCAGATAAACTAAATCTTTTTTTGCTCTTGATCTATACAATTGCAACACCTGACTCTCTTTTTCCCCCTGAATCTTCCCCTTTTAAATCCCATAATTTGTTATTTCAGTTCTCTAGTTATTTTTGAACAATGGTGTTCTACCAGTTCTTGAAAACTCTACTTGTGTTCCTGTAGCACAATACTCATAACATAACTAACATCCAGACACTAACTCTCAGCCCATTCAGCTCTGAAGTCTTTGGCAAGTTCTTCGTGCTAAAGGGAAGAGCAATGACTCAACAGTGACTCTATCTCCTTTACTTTCCAAAGGAAATTGACAAGGTGAAAGGTGAGCTTGTGGAAATGAACCTGGAGATAGTTGATCGAGCCATCCAGGTGGTCCGCAGTGCCTTAGCCAACCAGATTGATTGGACAGAGATTGGAGTCATTGTCAAGGAAGCCCAGGCCCAAGGAGATCCAGTGGCAAGTGCCATCAAAGAACTGAAGCTGCAGACAAACCATATCACAATGCTCCTAAAGTAAGTTGCCAAGCAAATGAGAGGAAGGCCCCAAAATGGAGCAAGGATTTGCCTATCAAGGCAATATTGTATTTTAATATAATGGAAGGGAATCTGTTGACATCCAGATATTAGGCTTCAGTTCTCATCAAGATCAGTTAGAATGATCATACCTTAAGGATCTTGGGAGATGTAGCCTAGCTATTTCAAGATCAGGAATAGATGATGATTGATAAATTGAAATTATAGTTGTAGAATTCACCATTCTGAAAATGGCTGTGTTAACTTTTAAAAATATATTTCTAACTTTTGAAGTTACATGGAAATAAAAGGTCAAGACAAAATCAAACCCAGCCCCCCCCAAACCCCCCATCATTAACTTGTGTTAACCATGCAAATTTTTACTGTATATCTTCAGGAATGTAGAACAGAACCAGAATGAAAAAAATGTGGTCAAATTTATTCAGTTATCCTCCTGAATATGAAATACATTAATTTTTTAAAATTATTATTAAAAGAGATGCTTCTGGTCAGCAAAACATGCTTTTTTTTTTCTGGATTAGAAATCCGTATGTGATCTCAGAAGAGGAGGACGAAGAGGAGGAGGAAAAACCTAAAGTGGAGGTAGTAGAAGAATCAAAGGGAAAGAAAAAGAAGAAGAAAGGCAAACAACTCCAGAAGCCTCTGAAGAATCACCCTATGCTGGTGGATGTGGATCTCAGCTTGTCAGCTTACGCAAATGCCAAAAAGTAAGAAAAGGGTAAGAATTGGCTGGCATACCTTTAAAAGTGGGGCCTTTTGGACAGATTGGTTCAAGGATTAAAGTGAGGCCACAGTTAGCTTTCTATTTAAATCCACTATTTTCTTCCCAATTAATGTCAATCAGATCATGCAGGATGGGCAAAAATATGATATCTTGCATCTGCATTGAAATGTGCTCTTAATTGGGAGAGGGTTGGCCTAGAGATATGACATGCTTTTATGTTTTTCAGATATTATGATCACAAGAGACATGCAGCCAGAAAAACCCAGAAAACCGTGGAAGCAGCCGAAAAGGTACGCTTGTGGCTTTCTTGCCTTCATTACTTATGGAAAAAGAAATTAGAACAGCAATCTTAGTAATCTCTACTCAGACGGATATAATTTCAGTTTTCTTGAAGCTCTGTGCCTTTGATTGAATCAGCTGCACCATTTATATGTACTGGCACATTAATCATGCTGAGGGAGATGGCTTTGCAAAATAATTTGGTTCACTTTTCAAATCTGGAACTACTGTCAAGCAGTGGTTAAAATCAAGAGGCTTAAAGTTTAAGTTGTATTAATCCAGGAATATCCACACTTGTTTGGCTGGTGGATGCATCTGGCAGGTTGCTATTGCAGTAAGTGTGGACCATCATCAAATACTCCTTCCCCAGAAGGCCTACTAGTGAGAGTGCTCCACATTTATTCACTAGCCTTCCAAGATACAGTCTTCCATTTCCCTTTTTATCTTTGTGGTTTTATTTTCTGAGCAAATGGGCACATTTTTAAACAAAGCACTGACCTGAAACTAGTTCTCATTTGTTTCATGTAGCATACTTTTGAGCCCTTTTGGAGCCAAGGGATTGTCTTGGAAATAAAGATAATGCCGGAGGTTTTTCGCTTGTTTTCCAATATGCAACTTTGTTAATCACATGAGCATTAAAAATTAATTAACAGGGCTGATAGAAGTGTTAGTGGATTCATAGATGCCCATAGACAGCATGTTGCAAATTCTAAATATAAGTCATGCAGGATGAAAGCTCGTACTAAAATATAGGCAGACTGAGAAAGGTAATCAAAAGTACTATAAATGTAGCAGCATTACGGTCTAAGGAAATTCAGAAAAATAACCTGGATTGCAGTTAGTAGGAGAATAATACATTGGTATCTAGAAGGAGCTGGCTATTCGTGTTTGCAGGGTGTAGATTGAATTGCTTCTTTAAAAGAAGAACTGGTGGATGGTTTTGTTTTGTTCATCTATACAGGCTTTCAAATCAGCAGAAAAGAAGACCAAGCAAACACTGAAAGAAGTCCAAACAGTTACTACCATTCAGAAAGCCAGAAAGGTTTACTGGTGAGTTTCCTGCAATGGGAATAAGCAAGCACCCCACTGAGTACCTTACTTTTTTGAGGGAGAAGATAGGGAGTTGAAAACAGATGTGATACAGCATCGACTGAGTATTCAGTCATTCTAGAATTTATGATACTAGTGTAAGGGTGCAGACATCACTTTTGAAGTCCATAGAGCCCTGCCTTGATTGGTTGGGCTCAACATTTTTTATATTTGATAGGATTGGCAATAAGAAGCAAAATGGGTGTTTTAAAATCTCGCAGATATGTAAGGTATCCACTCATCCCTTAAAATTCCTGCATCTGCTTCCTGGAAAACAGGATTTGGCCCTACATAGCTTTGAAGTATAGTTCTCAATATACTATACTATTGCTAAGGTTCCTCAGGCTGAAGGAAGTTATACACCCTTGTTCTAGGACAGCCACTCCCAAACTTTTCTGTACCCAACACCCCTAGTACGTTTCTGACATATTCTCGCACCCCTTACAAAGGTTCGAAATAACGGCAACAAATTATGCATATACACTATAATTTTGAAAAACCAGGTTTTCGCACCCCCTGAATATTGTCTTGCACCCCCAGTTGGGAACCCCTGTTCTAGGACTTTGGAGGGTATGGGTATGTGCCTAACAGAGAAAGTACAGTAATCACAACTTCTGTTTGATTTATTTTTTGGCCAGAGAATGAATTGAGCATTTTCCTTCCTTTGCTATATTTTAGAACAAAGTTTCTTAACCTGATGTCTATCAGCTCAAAAGATTGACAGCCAGCATGACTAGTTATAGTCCCAATACTTTTGAAGGACATAAATTGGAGAAGTTTTAGATAGATTGATCCCAGAGCTATCATATAAAGCACTTTTTAAAAGTGCAACTTGTGTTCATATGTACACATTCCTCTGATATTTGTGTGTAATTTATATTTTGTCTTTAATTCAGAAGCTCAAGGGCTTATATGTATACTCTCTCCTTTCCCTCCCCCCTTACAATAAAACTTTCTGAGTTACATTGGACTGAAAGAAAGTGACTGGCCCAAAATCACTCAGTGAGCTAGAAAATAGAAACTTTCTACTACTTATTCCTATATCTTGATTCTTTAACATATGAATGTTTTTAAAATATGGGTATAAATTGTGGATTCTTTATATTATGATAAATTACTTATCAATATTTTAAAACTATTCCAATGATGAAAGATCGCTGACACTGCTCCCAGAAATTAATATATTTTGTAAATAAAATACAGTCAGTTGGGAAGAAGTAGAATCCTACATTTGAGAAGGTTGCTGCTATTTTTCTATAGATTTTTTTTCCACTTTGCAATTGTCCTGCATTTCTGCAAAAACAGAACTCACTGCAGATAGAGTTTAAGAGTTTCTGAAATACAATTCTGCAGCAATCCTTTTGTTTTTCATCTGAGTGGGAGATTGAGGTTAGTAAATGGTGGACTAAATATTCCTAAGAGTCAAGAGGTTCTGAGAATTACTTATATCAATATTTTGTTTTGACCTGATTATTGTGACAGGTTTGAGAAATTCCTGTGGTTCATTAGCTCTGAAAATTACCTTGTTATAGCTGGAAGAGACCAACAACAAAATGAAATAATTGTCAAGCGATACTTAAAGCCAGGTGAGTGACTTGTTTCACATTAATCCAGAATACTGCTAACTGTCTTTAACATTGAATAGATGTGATGTTTAAGTATTCATTAAAAGCGTGTTGAATTCAGGTCTGACATTGTTCTGTATGATATCAGCTTGATTGATGCGTAATTAATACCATTAGATGTTGATCATGCCTTGTTCAGTACATATTATTTGTTACAGACTAGAAAACAAGCAAAAAACAAAATATATGTGAAGTGCAAATGTAAAGACATTGAAAAAGTAGCCCTGATTAGATTATAGCCATATTACTAATATTGTGTGATTTTCCGCTAAATGTGGCATTCCGGATGGGGTTACTGATAAGCCATTTAAACAGCAGTGCAACTTTGAATAATATTTTCATAGTGTGGAGAATGATTATGTAATCCCTTTAGTTCACAGCAGACATGTCAAACTCGCAACGTCATGTGATGTCGTGCAACGTATTGGGCCGGTTTTGCCATTGCCGGCAATGGGGTGGGTGCGGCTTCTGGATGACGTGTCCGGCCCGCGGACCAGCAGTTTGACACCCCTGTGTTACAGTATATCTTTTTAGCAACTAAGCCAGAAAATACATAACTTCTATCAGTACATATTTTTGTTCTATCATCATAATTGATCTTTCCTGTTTCTTCCATATAAGGTGACATTTATGTCCACGCTGATCTCCATGGAGCAACCAGTTGTGTCATTAAGAATCTATCAGGTAATGATTGTAGGGAACAGTGCTTAAAGAAAAGGGCCCATTAAAGATTAGGGATTCTTAACTGCTTTCCAAACCTTTGGGTTAATGCTTACATTGGATCAGTAGGTTGTGGACCAAAGGATCGTTTTAAACTGGTCTAATATTTTTTTTTTGCAATTTTAGAAAAGGAAGAGTTAAGAGATAGAATTTTAAGGGAACTTGTTTAACAAGATGGCATCCCTGACTGAGATTGTCCAATAAGTAATTTCTTTGAAATTACTTGTACTCCTGAGCGTCTTGCTTAGTTACGTTAGAGTTGATACAAATTTAACCTAAATTCTGTTTTCTTGATAAATGATACATGTAGTTGAAAAACCTCTCTCCTTTGAGAAGCCTGCTACATTCAGAATTTTTATAGGTTCCTATCTTTTTGGGGATAGCCACAAGTGGTCAAGAAACCCCAAGATCCCAGTGGGGCAGCTTTTTTCTCCCAATGCATCCCCCATGTGATGGGAATTGTAGCCACCCCCTTTGAAGAGCATCAGGACAGGGAAAGCTGAGACGAAGTGACCTCTTTATTCATCATATTGTATCTGAACTTTCCTTCTGACAAAATCAGTGCAGCTTTTATACAGTATACGTACATTCAAAAATTCTTGTGAATATCAGTTACTGGAGGCCACTAGTAGAACTTGGGCTTGGCATATTGGTTAATTGAGTGCCCTGAAGCATATGATCAGACTTTTCTTCCAAGTGTGTTCATCATCCTCTAAGCCAGGGGTAGGCAACCCTGGCTCTTTTATGACTCGTGGATTTCAATTCCCAGAATTCCTGCGCCAGCATAGCTGGCTCAGAAATTCTGGGAGTTGAAGTCCACGGGTCATAAAAGAGCCAAGGTTGCCTACCCCTGCTCTAAGTGTAGCATGCAAAGAGTATGTTGAACCTGGGGTAATATTCCAGACCATTTGCTATGGTCAAAAACGAAAAGACTTTGGGCATGGCTCTTTCAGGATATCACTTTTTCAGAGTGATCAAGGATTTTAGAATAATTCATACGTCCTAAATGTTCACCGTCCCAAATACTATCAAATAAGGGGCTCCGTGTTCTAGGTTTGTTTTCTGTTCTACTTTCCAGAAGGCAGATTTCTTAAGTCAAATTAATGCCTTTTTTCCCCTTGACTGCAGTTTAAAAACAAGTACAGCTTCTAGTACATGTTCCTCAACCCCTCCCTTCCTGACTGTTGGGGGATTTAGCACAAAGAAAAGTTAAAAGTCAAGTTGGTGGCGAAATTCTGTAATAATGGCCAGCTTTTGGTCTTGCTGTTTCAGGAGATCGTATCCCTCCACGGACACTCACTGAGGCAGGCGCAATGGCCCTGTGTTACAGCGCAGCCTGGGATGCTCGGGTCATCACTAGCGCCTGGTGGGTGTACCATAATCAGGTAATGAAGTCATGGGCAGCTGCTTTATCTAAGGGTCTGACTTGGTTTTAAGAAATGAAACATTTTACTGGGGATTCTACAGAGGCCTTGTTTTGGAACATAACAAAAATATTTTTTTTAACACTGAATTGCTTTCAGAGCTGTGGCTTTTTTGACTTTAGTTCTTTATCATGCATTCCTGCTCTCCTGTGCTGGCATGCAGATCTAGTCAAGGCTACTTCTGGCTTTTCTGTGCTGTCCTGATTAAATTTACCTCTATTTGTGCTCTCCCTGTTACAAAAGGAATTTGCTTCGTTTTCCTTTTTCACAGACAAGAGGATTTTGCATCTAAGTAACTGTGCAGATGATCAAGTAGCCTCTGCTCCATGAGCATTCTGCCAAGGCTGCACAGGGCTATAGAATAATATAGTGCTTTTGTTACAACCGATTGGCCTTTTTCAATCTGAAGCCTTTCCCAAAGATGCTGATGTACAGTTCCAGTCATCCTCCAACCAGCATACAGCTAAGGGTTAAATTTAGATGGGGAAGACTATATTCAAATCTTTATTCAACAACGTAGCTCATTGGCTGAATTTCGGCCAATCTCACAGATGTCTTCTCTCTTTCTTGGCCTATCTTACTTCATAGGGTGGCTATTTTAGGATATTATTAAGGGAGACCTCCCACCTGATATAGTGTTATCTACATCAGGGGTCTCCAATCTTGGCCAATTTAAGACTTGTGGACTTCAACTCCCAGAATTTTGGGAGATGAAGTCCATAAATCCTAATGTTGCTAAGGCTGGAGACGCCTGATCTACTTCCAAAGGAAAGACAGAATGTAAATGAGACAATAAAGGAATAAATAGTCCAATACATTGAGAACATTATCTTATTGAGACAAGTGGCAATGGACTTCATTGTGTTGCTCCTCTAGTACTGGTCTCAGAAGTAAAAAGCTTTTCATAGAAGTTTTTCCAGATTTGTGTATGGGGGGGGGGTGTTCCCTGAAAGCTACAGAATTGTTGGAAATCATCAGGGGTGAAAGTTCCAGTTGCTTAATTAGTAGTTTCCCCTTCTCCAGTCCCAACACATATGGCAACCATTAGTGGATCTGTTAACGTTTGTTGGACACTTCTTCAGAAAAATCTGGCTTTCATTTCTGTTACATGTCCAACCCTCATTCCCACTTCTTTTATGATAAGGTAACCTTTGTGGTCCCTCTTTGATGCGTATAATGTTATTGGTGTTTAATCATCTGGGTAATCTCCATGCAGGTGTCTAAAACTGCTCCCACCGGAGAATATCTGACAACTGGAAGCTTCATGATCAGAGGTAAGATCTCCAAGGAGACATTTCCCAACCCAGGATGGCTGTTGTGCACATAGCCGAGTTCAGCGGGAAGGGGAAATTATGAACCGGACTTCATATTAATGTTCTAAAGAAGCTGAATTTGCTCTTTTATGGAAACCTCTATGATTTAATTTCTTTTTGTTTCCTCCAGGGAAAAAGAATTTTCTTCCCCCTTCTTATCTTATGATGGGCTTCAGTTTCTTATTTAAGGTACTGTGTGCCCTTGAGTTATTGCTTCTTCTTTAGGGATGTATAAAAATGAGATGCAAGGTGTGATTTCTTGAGTATTCGACTCTGCTGTTTACTAGGTTGGCTTTGGGAGAGAGAATTATTTTTTTGTCCAGGAAAATGTGGTCGTAGTTGTGATTTCAATGAAATCCTAGCAGCTTTCACTTGAATGTACTAGAAGTCCACATAGCTGTAGTGCTTTGTTTCTTTTTGTTGTTTCCAATGTAAAATCTTTTATTTTTATTAAGCTTTACATGCGTGTACCTTTATGTTTTTCAGTATATTCACAGAGGGTTTATAACGTTTGTAGAAGCAGCCTTAGCTGTTTGTAAATTCATGTACGTGTGTCTGTTCAATTACATTTGTTGTATTTCTCTCTCTCGTGTGGGTACACATGCACATACGTGTGCAAACGTGAGCACACACACACATACACATGCAGACATATTCCAGACTGTAATGAGTTTTAAAATAGCCTTTGTTAATATTACTGCGGTCGGTTTTGAAATCTGACTATATATGTGAATTGAAGGAAGTTTTGTTTATTTTAAAGAACTGTTGGGGAAGGAAGGATCAGTCAACAGAACCTGATTAAAACTCTGCTGCATGATAATGAGGCTCCATCCATAGCTTCATAACAGATTTCAGTCTGTGATGATTTTTATTATTATTTTTTGAGGAAGAAAAGTTAGCCCAATTTCTTTCTCAAAATCCGTACATTTCAGACACAAAATGCACTTCACTTTATGGTAAAACTTGAATTTAAGATCCTTTCCAAACAGAAAATCAGAGTTGGAAGGGACCTTGAAGGTCTTCTTGTCCAACCCCCTACTCAAGCAGAAAACCCTATACCACTTCAGACAGATGGCTCTCCAGTCTCTTCTTAAAAGCTATGGTCTTAGTCTGTCAATTGGAATTTCTGGTCCAGGTATTTCTTCCCCCTTTTTTTATTTTTATTTTTTTCTGTGAGGTGACCAGTCAGCTGCTGAGAGCTCTGCCTGTATCTAAGGAAAACACGACTTTCTTTATCCGTCTCCAGGTGGATGAATCCTGTGTTTGGAGACACAGGGGTGAACGGAAAATCAAAGTGCAAGATGAAGACATGGAGACCGTGACCAGTGCCACCAGTGAGCTGGCAGAAGAAGAAACGGAGCCCTTGGGTATGTTTTAACCTAGTGCTGCCAAAGAAAGTTATGTTTCTGAGTCTGGGCTTCCATTTACACATGGTGCCATTTCTTCTGCTGGGACTTTTCTTTTCATGACTGGACTGCTAGAAAGAGACCAGTAAGCTCTATTGATCCTCTAAAGTGAAGCCTTCCACAGACGGGGTCTCTCCAAGGTGAAGTCCTCTTCCTTTGAGATCTTGCTCTTCTCTTGATCCTCTCAGGCAAATCTTGTCCTCCTCTTCAGCTAATAAGTTTTTCTTCCTTTTACATTCCAAAGACTGTTTGCCTGACTTAAATCACAAGTGCAACTGAATATGTGTTCCTTCTTTGGCTTTTTACCAAGATGCACCAGAGGGAGATGAAACTAGCAGTGATGATGACGCTCATAAAGAGGAGAACCAAGATAAACCTGAGATTGAAGAACACTTTGCTGAAATACATAATGAAGAGTGTGATGGGAGTGGGGCAGGAGATGCCTTGGACATGGAAGGATCATCTGAGGAAGAGAATGAGGTTTTGGAGGAAGAGGAAGACGATGAGGAACTGGCAAGGAACGCCTCAGAGATACTTTTTCCAGACACAACCATTGATCTTTCACATCTTCAGTCCCAAAGGTAATAGAAAGCAGAACTATATTCGCAAAACTATATTTGGAATATGAGCCAAATATGAGTGTGAAATTTGGGCATTAGTCTTTGTCACTGCTCCCCTGAAATGTTTTCCCAGTTCTTCCCACAGTCCTCTGCCTTAATAATTTTGCTTCTTATTCAGGATGAATAGGAGTATAATGAGCATAATTTCTGTACATTAAAAAAATAAGCTGTTCAAATAGTTTGACAATTTGGAACTAAGGTTGATTTTTTTTTTAATGTATTGGGTTATGTTTGTGATTTTGGGCATTCTAGTTACTGTTGAATTGCTGTTTTTAAATATTAGACACTGCCCCGAGTCACTTTTGTAAATGTGGGACATATTACCTAAGTAAATAAATCTGAAAGAATGGTACAGTATAGGATGGGAAACAATGTCGGTCAAAAGTATACAGGACCTACGGTGGCCGAATAACACGTTCTAAGAACATAAGAGCTTTAGTGTGCTAACTGACACAATGGGCACCAATATCTACATTTTGTAATGGAAGTATAGGAAGAACTGTAAGAAAAGTTAATGTAAATATAAGAAAATTTAAAAAGCATCTTCTGCCTTCTTATGTAAATGTTGGGAGTCAGCTGCTTTCATATAGGAAACATGGGCCTCTTGCTTGCATTTGGTTCCAGCCATTTTGGCCCTCAGGATAAGACCTGACTTTCTCCCAGATTCCTGGGGCCAGAATGTTGACAGAGCTGACACAGATTGGTTGGTGGATGGATGTGAGTTTTAACAGGATCTCAGCATAATTTATTCTTTTAAATAATTATACTGTATAGTATTTTTATTTCCCACTCAGCTCCTTTTGGTAAATAAGTGGCTGTATAAATATATTTAATAAATAAATAAACTTCATTTTCACTGGACTGTTCTTGTAAAAAACCAACTTCCTTCTATTGTAGATCACAGCTGAAATTTGCTTTGAAAGATAACATCTCAAGTTTGGTGAGTTCTTTGTTGCTATTAGTGGAAGGCTGTATTGACTGCAGCTCATCCTGCAGAAACAGCTAGAGTCAACTCTCTTTTCTTTTGTAGGGTGACAGCAAGTCTCAGGGGAGGAGACATCTCTCAGCCAAGGAGAGGAGGTGAGGAGGTCTAGACAGAAGATTTAGAGAAGTATTTCTGAGTCTTGGCAATTTAAGATGCATGGATTTCAACTCCTAGAATTCCTTAGCCAGCAAAGGAGTTGAAGTGCACACATCTTAAAGTTGCCACGGTTGAGATATACTGATTTACATTTAGCTCTAAGAGGCAGTTTTACAACTGCCTGGGTAGTTACAGCTATTGCAAGATGCATGCTTACTCCTAAATGACCCTTGAGACTCCTTTGTCTTGCCTTTTTGCCTTCCCAAAGAGGTTTATGCACTATGGAGTCCCAAAATGGCAAGAGAGTGTATTTGTGGCTGCTGTTGCCAGCCTGAGGTCTTCTTCTTCCCCTTTCTTCTATAAGTGGGGTATCCTTGATATTTGGAAATAAATCAACTAGATGGCAGAAATTGTACGGAATTCTGCTTTTTCTTAGGGAGCTGAAGAAAAAGAAGCCACCGAGCGACCAGGATGATTCTGATCTTCCCAAAGGGAAGGATGAAGATATTTCTCCTCAGCTCCAGCTTTCTCCCAATGATTGTAAGAGTGCTGGCACGCAGCAGCCCGTGAAGAGGAGACAAAAGGTAAGCTGAACTGTGTGCATATTGTATACTTCTCAGGTAGCCTGATCAGCCAGGTGGGCAAAACTAAAGATTCTTGGAGTACTGAGAGTTCAGCAAGAAACTATGCCAGACGTCTACAATCCAACATCACCCAAATATGATAGAAATACAGTTCTCAATAATTGTACCTCATCTGGAAGGCCTCATGAGGGGAAAGCTAGTTCAGGCTGTTTGTAATTGGTGTGTGCTGAGATCAAAAGCTCTTTATTCTTCTTAATGCTGCAATTCTGCAGGGTCACCTGGCCTTTTACCTAGACATTTCAGATATCACCGCAACCTGAACCTTTCTGAGTAATCTGTGGAAACAGGCAAATGCTGCCTAAAAAAACCACAGATTGAGTTCTTCGATGCTTAAATCAGTCAAACCTCCTTGAGAATGTCTGCATTTCACAATGAGAGGACCATAGAAGAAATATGACAAATACAAAAAGCTATATTATCTGTGGATATTATTGTGGCTGAAATGTAACATGTGAATGAATGAATGAATGAATGAACCTTTATTATCAAAGTACAACATGTATTCAATGAGATTGGCTGAGCCTCCCTCCATGTCCCCCCCCCCCCGCTCACAGTGACAACAAACCCACCAACTTATTACGCTTATGTCAGGTTAAGAAAGGCGGTTTGTGAGGAGACTTTTCAATTTTGCTCCCTTCTGTTTTTGCCTGCAGAACAAGCTGAAAAAAATCAAGGAGAAATACAAGGATCAGGATGATGAGGACCGGGAGCTGATCATGAAGCTGTTGGGAGTAAGGCAAAAATAGGGTTGACTCTCCCCCCCCCCCTTAAATATAATATGAACTTTGTCTTTTGATCCTTTTGGTCTGCCAAATCCAGTCTGCAGGGTCAAACAAAGAAGAGAAACCCAAGAAAACCAAAAAAGGAAAAACGAATCAAGAATCCACCAAGAAACAGACCCAGAAACAGAGGAGGGAGCAGAAGCCTGGCCAGGGTACCAGGATAGGAGAATTAATCCCTGAGTTAGAGGGTGCTGCTTTGGATGAACATTTGGATGACAAGGTAGACTGATTAATAAAGCAATGGTGGAACATTTTCCTGGCTTGTATTCCCAACACTTCTTCACCATTTTGTTGATCAGCGTGTGTGGAGGGCAGCCTGTACAGGCTAGGTCTCCTGTTAGGGCAATATGCAGGCCCTTGAAAAGACCTTGGATTGTAGAGTTTCTCACCAGAGACATGCCAGGGAAGCAAACCGATCACATGCTTGCCTTTCACCCAGCATTGCTGTGAGTGACACACATAAATCAGCTGAAAGTTTATAGATCTATTATTTTAAAGTAACAAATTCATGGAGAATTGGGCCAACTATGGCTACGGCAGCAGAGTAGAACCTCCATATACAGGAACACTCTCTCTGAATAGCACTTGCTGGGGATTATCCAAAGAGCACTGTGGCTTTCATGCCACAATCTGCGTCTTCATTTGGTAAGCTGTTATGAGAAACAAATGGTTAGCTGCTTTTGAACTGATGCGGTCAGTTTGTTTTTCTCACACCGAGCTGCAGAAGGCAGATTCATTGCATAATAGGATGTGGTGAGATCCTGTTTAAAGTCACACTTCAGAAGCAAAGCGAGTGTAGAAAACTTTGCAGCAGACAAGAATTTATATTCAGAATAGGCTGGCATCTCTCAATTAGTCATGATATTTAGTATTTAGTATAGGGAGAAGCATGTAAGCTCTACTAATTTTATTTCTTTTCCAAAGTGACAGATTGTCAAATACGTTTAGTCATCATTTAGGCAGCTGTTTTTACAATCAGTCCTTTGCCTCTTTATTACTGTTTTAAAGGGTTCATCCCTCCGTTATTTCTTTGTGGTGCTATTTGGTTCTATTTCTATTAGCATGCAGTAACTTGATTTAGAGGGAGTGATAATACAGACACTGTTTTCCTATTAGAAAATGAACCTAACAGTTTATAATTATAAGAAGGCAGAGAGTTGGAACAATTGATAAATATTGGAGATCAGTTTAGCCCTGACCTGTTGGCCTTTCATAAGGCCTTATGGAGGTGAGGCTGAGCCCATGCTTTGATTATGTAACTGATGAGTCATTTTTTACTCCAGCTGCTGTTTTATGTGTGTTATTTTTCTCATTTTTAAAATACTTTTATACTTTTTAAAACACCTTTTAACCACCCAGAATCTAGAAATTCATGGATAGCCATGTAAATTGAAACATTAAATAAATAAACAGCTAAGCAAGCAAAAACAGAAGGCTATATAAATTGAAATAATGAATAAAATACATTTTACGTGAAAATCAAAGCACCTGAATTAAGAGCAGGAGTCTCGAGGGAATCTGAAAGTGTCAAGTTTCTGGACACTCAAAATAAGATTGAATGGAATCCCACAAATTGTGTTTCTCCCTTTCTCTCTGTCTTGACTCAAGTCTGACATTTGTTTTGTTTTGTTTTTTATTCTTCCAGGAGGAGCAGGATCAAGATCAAAACATAAATGAGGTAAATTTGAGCTGCTTATTTCTTTTTATTTAGTGGGGAGAAAAGGGCTTTGCAAACCCTCAGATTTATTTATTTGATGGCAGGGCATCGTAGCTTGGGGGTGAAAATGACTTTTCTCTTTTTGTGACAACCTCATCTCCCCCCAGTTGACGATAGGTGGGACCTACCTTGTTTAAGAGTTGTATTCAGTTCTCTGCTGAATGTATCTACGTTCTGTGATCAATTAAAAATGACTCGTCTCAAGTAGAAAGGGGCTGGTGGTGGAATGTCTATTTTAACATCATTACAAAGTCTTTAATGCTGTGCCAGTAATGGAGAAAGTCAGTGTGACTTTCAGAGCAAGGAAGGTTTGGGCTCGGCCTCAAGAAACCTTCCATCCCACTCCCTCTGACTTCTGCAGTTCTAACTGCCCTTGCCCATGTGCCTTCAAGCACATCTTTGCGAAAGATGTCAGAGCCAGGAAATGCTGATGCTGCTTTTTCTCATCCTCGTCCTCATCCTTATTTCTTTAAAGAAAAACTAAATGAAATAAGCAGCCAATTCCATATTTCTGGAGCCTGTTGAGTTGTAGAGAGCCCATCAACTGATGTTTTACTGTTAGCAAAAAAAATATATATATTGTGGAGCATCATCTGACGCTGATAAAAATGGAAATGTTTGAATGTGTGAGGGAAGGCAAGTCTAATTTCATTCCTGCCATCTTTGATGTTTGGATTTCTGGGTTTGTGAGATAAATTAGTACAAAAAGACATGAATCCCCCATTATAACTAGTTTGCAGTCCCATCCGTTACAAAACTGATGGACAATAAAACCTCTTTGCAAAATAAGCACACCCTGTTGCAATGAGAGCAGCTGAACATCCATGGGCAGTCTCCATTCTCCCTTTGTATTATTTCACCATGCTCATCTTTTGCTGTATCCAGGAAGGGATGGCTCTGTTTGATTCTCTGACTGGGCAGCCTCACCAGGAAGACATTCTCCTCTTTGCTGTTCCAGTCTGTGCACCTTACACTGCCATGGCCGGTTACAAGTGAGTATCATCAACTATTGGCATAGTTATATCTGCCCAGAGAAAGTTACCTTCCTATTAAACATTGTACTTGTATTTCTTTTTTTTCTTTTTTTAAAGATATAAAGTCAAGCTGACACCAGGCACTCAAAAGAAAGGGAAAGGTAATATATATTCCTTATTGCATTGTTTTCAGCCATTTGTCCTATCTGCATAGTATTAAAATTGTCATTCTCTCATAACGTTTAATGAGTGAAACAGTGTTTGTAGGGCCCCAAGGTACCTCAAAAGGGCTACCTTGTGCATTGTGTCGAAAATCTGGAACCCGTGGCTCCCATGCAGTTGAAATTTGACAATTTTTATACATCATTTTATTACATAAAAATCATCATAAACGTATTTTACGACATAATACAAAATGTCATAAAACATTTCCTGTGTCCAACTCCTGATGTTTGACTGTGCTATGTACAATTTAACATGGGTTACTTTCAAGGCAGATACATCTCTGAATCTTTCTGAAATTTTAAGAACTTTTTAAGTACTTTGCAAACTCTGCCATGAAAGCACTGAGGAATTTGGTAAGGAAGTATCTTTGAAACAATGACCCAACAGTCATTGAAGTGTTGATGAGAAAATGTTATTTTAGCTTGTCCATTAATAATTTGCTTTTACACATTTTCTCTCCTGTTCTAATTGTCCTGTTGGCAGTATCTCCTCTTAAATTCTGTTTTATTTATATGCCTATGTACAATATTCTGTCTTTCTACTCAACCTGTTTGCTATTTAAACATTAAAATAATTTAAAAACATGAAAAACTTTCCCCCAAGATGCATCTGATGCCATCTTCTGAGCTGAGAGGGTATAGAAAACCTATGGTGATGTTTGCAAGAATTCCTCAAAACAGATAAAACTGCTTATACTTTATCTGCCTTATGTTGTTTTGTGTCATAACAGCTGCAAAGACTGCTTTGCATAATTTCATGCAGTCCAAGGAATCAACTACGAGGGAGAAGGATCTCTTCCGCAGTGTGAAGGTAAAAAAATGCTTTTGCAGGGATGGTGCTAATCTATAGTCTTGCGTGAGAGCAGGCAATACTTGCTTTTAAAGCAAGTGTTGTGGAAACAAAAAAGAAGAATCATTGTAAACTCCATGTGAAACTGGAATACATAGAATCTTGTCTTTTTAAAATTGAAAAATAGGGTATGAATTGTAAAGTGGTAACTCTGAAGTCCGATGACACAAATTTAGACTTCTAGGTAATAAATATTTTGGCGAAAACATTGGGGGTGGGGGTAATTGGCGGGCTAATAAAACTACTACCCATCCCTCCTGAGAATATAGTTTCAGCTCAGAAGTGTCTTCATGGGGGGAAAACAATTTTCCAGTTATATAAGATTGTTTTTGAAAACTACAATTGGGATTAGTGATAAGGAAGAGATCCTACCTGTCTTAAAGTTAACCGGATCTCATGTTCTACTAGGAGCACTCAGAAGCTCTTCATTTGAGATCAACAGTAGAGATATATTTAGATATTCCTCTTTATGGATTAGGGAAACTACAGTATCCTTCCAGATTAGGAAGAGTTTCATAGGTCAATGGACCTACAGTTTTAAGTTCCTTAAAAAGAATTTTGTCAACTATAAAAAAGTTTGCCTGGTATTTGCTGCTTGTTTTAGCACCTGGCTTTCCTATTGGTAGAAAGATGACTAACAGTACTATAAGGATATAGCTAATCAAGATGGACATGTGATTTTTTTGCATAGGATACTGACCTATCCAGAAATATTCCAGGCAAAGTGAAGGTGTCAGCTCCTAATCTCCAATATTTGAAAAAGAAATGATATGAACTACATACAACTTCACAAGCTTGCACCTTTGGATTGTGTTGCCCAATTACAGAAGCGATACATCATCACTGGAGCACCTTTTTGTTTTGTTAATAAAATCCACTACTGATCAAATGATTACAATTCCATAATTGCTGTGCTTTTCCTCTCTCCCGTGTCTTAAAGTAACTTCAACTTCTTCCTAGAAAATGGATTTATATTGGAAAGTGCTTATGATCAAGCCTTGTACAACCCTTGATTTTGTGACCAATTGGGCTCCATGTCACATTTTATATTTGTACTCTTTTACTACAACATAGAACTGATTTTTTTCTGCATAGGCCTGTAACTTAAATATTTCTTTTTTGGTTTCTAAGTCTTTAATTTGTTCTTCCTTCCGAATTATACATATCCACCCCGGGCCACCCCAATGATGCCCTTGACGTGATGACCCGATGTCTGGAGGCCGTGAGGGTCTGGATGGGGAGAAACAGACTCAGGCTCAACCCTTCCAAGACCGAGTGGCTGTGGCTACCGGCGCCTCGGCATAGTCAGCTGATTCCATCGCTGACTATAGGGGGCGAAACTCTGGCTCCCTCGGATA
>NW_015389764.1:84883-101199 GCF_001527695.2 Protobothrops mucrosquamatus | reverse complement strand
GCCTTCCGGGTGCGCTTCAAGGTGCTGACCATCATCTTTAAAGCGCTCCATGGCATCGGACCTGGATATCTTCGAGACCGCCTCCTGCCGCAGATTACCTCCCATCGGCCTGTACGCTCTCACAGAGTGGGTCTCCTCAGGGTGCCGTCGGCCAGACAGTGCCGGCTGGCGACCCCAAGGGGGAGGGCCTTCTCTGTGGGAGCTCCCACCCTCTGGAATGAACTACCCCCAGAGATCAGGGTGATCCCTGATCTCCCTTCCTTCCGCCGCGCCCTTAAGACATGGTTATTCCAGCTTGCGGGACTGGCCTAAGGGAAAATTTTTAGTGGGGGTTTTAAAATAATTTTAAATTACTTAGACCAATTATTAATATTTGTCTTTTAATCAAGTTTTAATCTGTAGCTTTGGTATTTTGTATTTTTATCTGGTTGTTAGCCGCCCTGAGTCCGCAAGGAGAAGGGCGGGATATAAATATAAACAATAAATAAATAAATATTCTAGTCAAAACTTCTAGAGAGAGGACAAATTGGGCTCCATGTCACATTTTATATTTGAACTCTTTTACTACAACATAGAACTGATTTTTTCACTGCATCTTCTTTTGCTATATTGTCTTTAGATGATCATCTTTACTAAAGATGGCCTTTTGGGCGCCGGGGCCTGTTTTTGTAGACAGCGATTTTTCTATGGACCAGGGGGGCACTGTTTCACACCCTGCCTGCATCCTGCATGTGCATGGCTGGGGCTTCACTCGCATGGTCCAGTTCTTGGTAGCACAGGTCTGCGGACCGGAGGTTGGGGACCCCCCTATCAGAAGACTGTCCAGATAATTTAAAAAAATTGGCATGAAACAGGATGATGCATTTGATACACATTTAAAAGGAAAGAATTAATTATTGGCTTAGGTTCCATACTTTCCATTGTGATTCGAAACTTTAACCACCATTCTCCGGAAGCCCCATTCCAGAATATGCCTCTTAGTATTGGAGGCACTGGATACCAAAATGATATATTTACCCTTTCTCAGAAATCCGGAGTAATAGAAACAATCAATTGTGGGGCAAACTGTTAATTTTGCATGTAAGACAATGCTGAGTTGCAGATTCCTGACCCTAGATTTAATAATTACGAGCTTGTGCTTTATGGAATGAAATGCAATCTTACACAAGGCTTCTGATCCGGCACCAGTGTAGGAGAAATAGTGAGTCTCTCCACAATTGCATTAAATAATACATTTATTGCAACCAAATCTTACACAAAAATAGGTTCTCTTTCTAAGCTATTCACATGCAATCAAAAGACATTAAAACAACGTAGTCACTAATTACAACACAGGAACATTTTATACAAATTTCTTTTTGTCATTCAGGGATGGTAAAATTATTACATCTTTTTATAGAAGGGCCATCTATATACAGCATGACCAGTGAAGATTCTCCCTATGATCCAGATGTGTTGTTACTACCAAAGCGCTGGTTGAGTCTGTGGAGCAGGTGCTTGGGAAGGCAGTGCCAGGAATTGGCCAGGGTCTCTTTAAAGCACATAACAGCCTCTAGACACAATCTGGAGAGGAGAAGATGAAAAGAAAAATTTTAGACCAGTTTTTTTTTCCTGTTCCTTCTTAATGGCATATAGATATAGGACCAGGTGTGATAACATGATGGACAACTATCCATTTCAATTGTATTTTGTTGTATTTGATGAACACTAAAGGTTTTTTTAAAGCAGCAGATACAACTAATCTTATGCTGAATAGAAAAATACAGTATCTACTCAAATGGTCTGCTTCATGCACTTGTAGAAGACACAAGTTTGAGGAAACTGGCCTAGACTAGACTTTACCTCAAGAGATCTGTCAGCTTCCCACCAAAACAAATAGAACATTTATTATTGTTCTCATCATGCCAGAGTTATATCCTCAAATTCTCATTTTGCATATTCATCAACGGAAAGAGCAGTTTAAAGTGTATAAAGAATACCTTGCCAGGGATTTGGGTTGAAGAGAAAACACAAGTATCTCATTACTGTGTGCCTGAAAACAAACAAACAAAAAAGCAATCATGAAAGTTCATGACTGAGAAACTCAAGCTACAGTCCACAATAAAGAGAACAAAGATCCCTTAGCAAAAACTTTGCTCTCTACACAGTCAAAGCCAGTGAACTGAAGAAGCCACCCAGACCTGAAAAGAGAACTCACTGCTTTGTGATGGGCAAGTAAATTGCTGGCACAGCCCCCAAAGACGATCACTTCTCCCTCATCACTTGCACAGGCGGTGTGCCAGAGTCTGTAAATAGAACATTTGCACATTGAGAACGCAACAGGACAAACGCAAAGGAGTCAAGGGCACAGGAGTGTTGTGAGAATATTCACAAATCACAGCAGTAACTACAGCTTCAGTTACAAACTCCAAACTAAGTAAACATTGGATGGGGAGAGGTATATCAACAACAAGATCAAGTGTACAATGACAGCAACTGGAATTTACTGTATTTGATTCCATTTTTCTTACATTCCATTCACAAGTGATAAAACCAAGAAATACAAAATTTGATATTTTTGCAGCAGCATGCCATAACAGCTTCACAATATTCCTTTTTTTTTTTTTTACTTTTCTTGCATTTGACAATAGTACGGACTTTGAAAACATAGAAATGGGAAAAAGTTTAATATTCTCAATCATTCTCTCCCTAGTTGTCCAGTAAAAGATACTGCTCAGGGTGGCAAAAATAAAAGACAGATAAACCAACAAATTTTTTTTTCTGATGGTTAATATATTGCAGTGTTTTTCAAACTTGCCAATTTTAAGATATGTGGGCTTCAACTCCCAAGAATTCCCAGGCCACACAATTTAAACACTACCAAGTTTGAAAAAGACTGCTCTACTGTAAAAACTTCATGTTGACTGAAGACAAGATGCATGACAGTTGGACACATGAAGCTGGGGAAGGCTGCTGCGTGAATTTGGGATGCAGAAATGCAGTACAGTTCTTGTGCTGCTGTCTTACCGGGGTTTCTCTAAATAGTTGTGTTCAAACTGTATCCATTCATTTTTACTGATGCAATAGATCCAGGCATCACCTGCAATGCAAGGAGACTTTAACTGAGAAGGTGTGTTTTCAGTGCTGCCCAAAAGAACTAGGTTGGTCACAACATGGTCCAAAGTACAAATTTAGAAGCATCACCTGAGGCTCTGGACTCTCAAGGGAAAACCTACTGTACCACTGCTAGCACAGGGCTCAAGGGCTACATATTTGAAGGCCAACTACAAGATATCCCATATACAGTAACTATATTCTTTATGGTACTTTTTTTTTAAAAAAAATATTATCTCATTAATTTATTTTATTTCTTAAAGAATTTGGAATCTTCCGTGGCAAAGAAATTACCATGAAATGGTACAGCTATTTCCAGGCCCTATTTCATAAATATACTGTACTCACTGTAATTAGAGAAAAATAGAATGATACCCAACAAGATGCCAACATTCATACCAAATATCTATCACATAGCACGACTAGAGCATGTTATGCCCTTCTTAGCATTACAAAATATAGGTGGTCCTTGACTTACAATAGTTTATTTAGTGACTGTTTAAAATTACAACGGCACTGAAAAAAGTGACTTATGACTGTTTTTCACCCTTACAACTGTTGCAGCATCCCTGTGGTCCATGATCAAAATTTGGATGCTTGGCAACTGGTTCATATTTATGACAGTTGCAGTGTTATGGGCTCATGTGATCATTTTTTGCAACATTCTGACAAGTAAAGTCAATGGGGAAGCCAGATTTCCCGTTGACAACCGGGTTACTAACTTAACAACTGCAATGATTCACTTAACAACTATGGCAAAAAAAGCCGTAAAATAGGGAAAAATTCACTTAACAAAGGTCTCCCTTAGCAACATAAATTTTGGGCTCAGTTGTGGTTGTAAATTGAGGACTACCTGTATAAACAAAAGTTAACTCTGTGAAGTGGGAAATGGCGACGAACAAACATTCTACCACTAATTTAAAGGGGCTTGTGAAATTATCAGATGGAAGCAAAAATAAATCCAGGGCACAGGATTAAGGATTCTTCCCCAGAAAACCAATAATCTCAGAAATTGAAGATGGTATCTACGCTTCTAAAATTTACTTACTGAGTGGCTGCTTGTCCGTTGTGAAGCCACCAAAGAGGAAGAGATGATCTGAGGAAATGGTAGTTAAAGAATGCCAAGATCGTCCAACAGGGCAAGTGCCCTGCACAACTCTATGAGGGGGGAAGAACACACCAAGTAAGAAAACCAAGGCTCACAGGGGCAGAAATGTCTACCCTGGGTGTAAAATTGTAAACTGTCCCAAAGGTGCTTTTTAAGGGCAACTGGGCTTTCTGATTTTTTTAAAGACATTTTACTTCTTATCCAAGAAGTTTCTTCAGTTCTAACAAAATGTCTTAAAGAAAAATCAGAAAGTCCAGTTGCCTTTAAAAACAACAACAACAACTTTCGGACAATCGTGATCTGGATGACAGAGAATCTCCATAGGCAAAATTGTAAACTCTTTACAAGCGGTAGATAAAAATGCAAAACTTTATAGAGATCCAAAGATCCAGAGAGAGATCTGTCGAGATAAAGGTGAGGAACATTTTACATTGTGGAAATTCTTGAGACCCAAAGAGATTTCTGGTGAACCATTTTGGTTTTTGAAGAAAAGTCTGTATGCTGCGATTCACATGCAAAGAATCACCTTTAGTGACTTGCGCTACATTTTCCTAGCACCGTGAGAAAAGGAGATCTTCTAATACTAAGTGTAATACTGCAAATATAATCCTGGAATCATTTTCAAGAAAATAGTGCAGAAAATATTTCCCTGGAAAGGTCACAACTTTCATCCCCCAAAATCTAATGTGAGAAATGGCCAAAACTTTAGAAATTACCTAGAAGGGCAGGATATAAATTTTGTGAAATTAAACATTCCATGTTGGAAAGAAGCACAATTATGAAGGGAAGGGAAGACCTACTTACATCTGTTGCCATTCCCATGTTTCCAGATTAAGAAAATAAAGATCATTCATTCTAGACTCCTGAGAAGACAGGGAGAGATATGGATTTAGTGCAGTTGGTCTTCCAAGAGGAAACTGTACCTCCATTCTGCATTTCTACTCACTCGGTATCTGCCTCCAAAGACATATCCTCTGTTTCCAACCGTAGCACAAGCGTGGGCTGCTCGGGGTGATGGTGATTTACCCTGGGGGGAGAATTCCAGAAAATATTATTCTGAAGGCAATTGAGAAAATGGAATATACCATTGTCTCAAATGTGCTCTTTAGAGTCAAGTTTTCTCCAATCTGATGCTCTCAACGTATCTGGAACTAAAAATTCTACCATCCATCCTGAAAATGGCCAATGGTGATTTAGTTCACCCCAACTGGAGAATGCTCGGTTAGAGAAGTTACAGGTAATCCTTGATTTGTGACGGGTTGCTTACTGATCATTCAAAGTTATGATGGACCTCCCAAAAGGTACTTACAACCCGGTTCTAAAGCTCTGATGGCTGCCTCCTCTCTTGTGGTAATGTGACAGCATTTGGGGCACTCAGCAACCAGCTCATATTTATAACCGTTTGCAGTGTCCTGCAGTACATGACTGTGATTTATGACGTTTTGCAGAAAACTGAAGATTATTTCAGTTTGGAGCAAAAATGACCCATAGCAAACAAAGGGTTTGCTTAACAACAGAGGATTAACTTAACGACCATGGTGACTCCCTTAATAACCACTGCAAAAAAGGTTGTAAATAGGAACAGTCACAGGATGACCTGTTTTATGACATGACTTAAAATTGTAATGGGGAAGCTCCATTATAGTTGTAAGTCAACAGCTACCTACATGTAGAAGTTTACTGTTTCCTGGTCCAATCTATGTCTGTCTCCCCTTTGTTTCCTAGCCCACTAAAAGAAAAATCTCTCTTCCACATATAACATAGTCTTATCCCTGCAGTAGCCCTTAGAGATAAGCCAGATGATTGTACTATTTTTGTAGTTAACAACAACACAATAACAAAAAGAAAGACGGGGGGGGGGGGCTAGGATTGAGAAAGCATTTCTGAAAAAACCTACTAGAGGCAAAAGTAAGACTTGAACTGGGATTGCTGTTCTTAATTACCTCACTATTGGAGCACTTTAAATATGCACCAATAGAAAAATTAGAGCCCAGGTTATCCATGTTGGGAGAATGGCAGCTTAAAGCTGCCACAGAGAAATTCATTTGAGGGTTACCGTGGTCACAGGCTGGCTCCAAGTAAATGTCTCCGTATCTAGGATATGTACATGATTATTCCACCCTCTAGGAAGACCTGAATTCTAGAGCCAAAAAGAGACGCAAAGTTATAATCTTTTCTACAGCTAAACATTTCAACATTTCTAGCTAAAGCAGCACGGCTAAAATTATTTTTAAATCATTCCTTTTCCAGCTGGGCAGAAAGGAGGTCAAGCTAAATGAAAGTATTGAATGGGAGTACATTTGGGTCTTTTTGCAATTTTGTGGGTTTTCAAACATTTGGCCTAGTATGGTAGCAATTTGGTTTTCAAAATCACAGATCTTTTTAATCATCGTTAGCTGTCTCTCACAAGAAGTGGAAGGACACACTGTCTCACTGCATATCAACAGTTCTAAACAGATTAAGATAATCCCCCAAATGAAGCAAAAACTGAATTTGCTTCTATGAATGGAATCCTTGAATAAATTATACTGTCTTAGATGACCATTTTTTCTTATTTACTGAAGTTAGGACTAGGAAGGCAACAATGCAGGCAGCAATTTCTCAAAGTCTTTCGAGTCTTTCATTTTAGCAAAGATTAAATTCTAAACAATTCCTGTGCAAAATCCTTTGAGGATACGTTTGGCTTCCTGTTACAGTTAGAACCTTATGGGCCCCTTTTCTTAAAGACATGCAAAATGTAGGCAGCAAGCTGACTTAAAAACAAAGCCTGCTTTTATTATTGAGGTATAATCCTTTCCAAACAATTTCATGAACGCAAAGATGGTAAGAAGAAGCACATCTGGGCCAGGTCATGGTTGAGTTCCAACTTTCCATAAAATAATTCCAGCTCAGAAAAGTAAGATCAATTACCCAAAAAGAGGTTTCATCGAACTCAAAGGTTCCAATCTGCTCCGCATCAGGATAATAGCCATAGCCACCAAAGAATATAAGTCTGTTCAAAAAGATATGAGGAAAAAAATCAATCACAACAATAAATTATCATGATAGATTCCTGTACTTATAATCCTTTATATTCAGTAGAGATTTTGCATTTAAATCAGGTAGAGGAACCATTTTTGTGTATAGGACTTGCACAATGCTTTGTGAATAAACAAAGGGAGTAGGGAAGGGAATCCAAATGAACAGCCATGAGATTAAATGATTTTATCTTCTCCAAATTTGTTTGATAAGTTACCGTTTATAATTGTTAGTATTATTACTGGAGTTTATGGAAGTTGCAGTACAACACACATACAAGGCTGGGGAAGGATATTTCAAATGCAGTTCTTCAGATTTTTTACATATTTTAAAAAAGATGTTCAAGATCACAATAGTCTTTTTAATTTTCATAAACTGCTTCTAAAACGGAAATTGGGCAGGATATAATTATATGTTGCCTTTTTGGATATCAGAAATTCTTAGCAGTTTAGATTAATTCTCCAAGTGACATGAACCTTGTGCAATGTCAGGTGATTTCAATTTGCGCTGATATTTTCAATTAATGTATTGTTTTATATTATTGCTTCTTCTTATTAACTCCCACATTTTAAATTATTCTCAAATATTGGGAAGTCGTATTGATTTTAATAACTCCCACATTTTAAATTATTCTCAAATATTGGTAAGTCGTATTGATTTTTATTTTTATGTGCGCATTGGAACCCAACCCTGAAGCCACCACTTAGAAATTGTTATATATAAAATGATCTAACAAAAGAATGAACAGGGGAAAATGAAGCAAGCCAATTTCAGCCCTGTAATATAAAAGTTCATTTTTCTGAATTTTTTTATACTATAAATAGCAGAATATATCATACAATTGATTCCAAGAAAAATAATGGATACTTAGAATAGTTTATAGTTGCTTACTTATTTCTATAAACCCATACTCCGAGCTTGTCTTTTGATGATGGAGGAATACCCTGGCAGTCCACTCTGACCCACTGCAACACTCCATCATTTGATCTGGAGTTTAGCATATAGAACTGCAAAGAAACAGATTTTGGATTTGCAATTCCATGGCACAAATGAAGTCTCATCTTTCTGGGATTATCTTATTTATTTATTGAATTTATTTGCCGTAGCAAATGACTCTGGGTGGCTTCCATCATTAAAACATAAAAAACCTAACAAATAAATAAATAACAAATAAATAAATAGAAATCCCAAAATATGGGGAGGGAGAGAACAGGATGCATTGGGGGGGGGAATGGGATTGCCTCTTATTTCAGCAATGTGATGTTTCCCCATGGAGGACCCAGGCCATCTGGCAGAGCCAGATCTTCAGGCTCCTGTGGAAGAGCAGAATGATGGGAGCCAATTTCACCTCAGTGGGCAAGATGTTCCAAAGGGCAGGGGCCACAGCAAAGAATGCCTTTCTCCTGGACCCCACCAGCCAGAATTCCTTGACGGATGGGGCCTGCACCATGCCTCCTCTGCTGGCACAGGTGGGGTGGACCAGTCTCAGTGGGTGAGACACATCACTAAGTTGTCATATCAACTCTCTACATGCTCACTGAATTCAGCTTATTTTTATGTTTCTCCAGACACATCCATCTCTCTCTTCCATATAACAAAATGGACACAACACACTCTTATCCACAGTCATTTTTGCTTCTTTCAACAAAGATTTATTGGCACAGTGGAGCTGCAAATTCCCCATTTCTAAAGCCTTTATGGCTTGGGTTTGCAATGTCTTTGAAACTACCTAGTCCAGGTGCAATCTGCCCATCTAATACGTGCTAATGGGAGGGACCTTTGTGGGCTCCCACCCCGAAAGGTTAAGGGAGTGGGGCTTAGAAGGATAGTCTCCTTGGTGGCAAAACCCTGACTCTGGAGTAGCTTACTTCTTAGGGAGGTCAAGATAGTTCCCACCCTATTAATGTTCAGGGAGGAAGTGAGAATTGAGCTCTTTGGAATGGAAAATTTTTAACTATGAAGACAGCAGGTCCAGCACTTCTGAGGACTATGTTTATAATTGATTATTGTGTTTTTATGACCGTAACTTCCTAGAGTCCACGAGTGGAGTAGGAGGCATATCAATAATCCATGTATTTAACTGATTTCTCTGGTCACCCATC
The DNA here is from genome assembly GCF_001527695.2 of Protobothrops mucrosquamatus. Taxonomy (NCBI): domain Eukaryota; kingdom Metazoa; phylum Chordata; class Lepidosauria; order Squamata; family Viperidae; genus Protobothrops; species Protobothrops mucrosquamatus. The sequence continues at coordinate 91,878 of NW_015389764.1, read as the reverse complement.
TTGCAACAATACCTGTATAATGTATATATAATGAAATCATGAGGGTATTTGAAATGTACTGACACACACTCAGGACATACTTATAATACATAAAAAACAACCAGCCACCCAAGAATGGGGCAGTGTCCATATGGATTTTTAACACACTCCAAACACTCTCAACAAGAGATTGGCATTTGGGTGCAAAATTACAGGGGCTTTTTGCTGGAAATTAAGAAGAAAAATAGAAAATTCCCAGATGGATCAGAGAGTTTGGGACATTCCCAGTCGCTGACCTTATTTGTGTTGCCACAATCATGGTGCCCTCCAAACAGATACAAAACCTTGTCCACGCAGACAGCACAGCTTCCTGACATAGATGGAGGCACATCTCCTGTGGTTCTGTGTTTTGTCCTAAGATGGCAGGGGCAAAAAGAGCGCTTGAATCAGACAAGAAAACTTGTATCTTCAACGCTTAGCTGTCCTTCACAACACTGGGAGTCAATTTGATACACTGCTTATTCGGCATATACTGATTAGAAGCTAGTCTGCCCCAGCAGCACCTGCTTTCCCCAAAACGCAGGCCCTTTGTCGCAGCTAATCGTTTTGCTATGGGTGCCTCCAGAACAATGTTATTTTTCAGGATGCCATATGAACAGAAATCACATCTTTTAAAATTCAAATGCAATAGACATAGAATAAATACAGCATAAGCAAAGTATAATTTGGATGGTTTTAAACAGAATTAAAACATTGGGGGGGGGGAAGTATTTCTAATATTAAAAGACAGAAAGCTAGGTTCTAAGCAAACTTCCTGGAGAAGTAAATTCCACAACTATGACTATAAAAATGCTCTCTGCCACCTTTTTGCACAACAAGTACACCTGGGTAAGAAAAGTATGCTGAAGGAGTCCTTGGGTCCCTTGGTATCAAGCCACAAAGGGCCTTAAACAAATGCATCAGGCAATAACCTTGTGAGAACTGAATCTGCCCTTCACTGGTCTCTTCACTGAGCAAGGGTCTGGTGAAAGATCCCCTCCCTCTTGAATCTGCAGACTCTGGCTGAGATGGCAGCCCTTCTCCTGTAAAATCCCCGCAGAATGTGCAGCTCCTTCCTTGCTGCAGTTGTATAAATCAGTTCGAAGCTGTACTTAAACATGCTTTCAGTTGCAGCTGACTGACTGCAGGTGTTGCTCTTAGGTTTCATCCTGGCGTGTCTGTGTCTGTGCGTGCCCCCCCACTAAGGAATCTGAAAGAAAACCCTCATAAAATCTTTTTTGATAAAACATTAAACTCGATAAGCAATGGGAGGAGATACAGGTAGTCCTCGACTTATAACAGTTCATTTAGTGACTGTCCTAAGTTACAATGGCACTGAAAAAAAGTGACTTATGACCATTTTTCACACTTACAACAGTTGCAGCATCCCTGTAGTCCCATGATCAAAATTCAGAGGCTTGGCAACTGACTCACATTTATGACGGTTGCAGTGACCTTCTAAACTGAAGCTTCTGCAACCTTCTGACAAGCAAAGTCAATGAGGAAACCAGTTTCGCTTAACACCTTTGTTACTAAGAACTGCAGCGATTCACTTACAGTTGTGACAAGAAAGGTCATAAAATGGGGCAAAATTCACTTAACTGTCTTGCTTAGCAACAGAAATTTTGGACTCAATTGTAAGTCGAGGACTACCTGTATTTTTAAATTAAAGACTTTATTTATAAAATTGAATTGAAACAATGAAAGAAAAAAATCTGTTATTATATTGTTTCAAGTAGGTTTCCAGCAGCAAAGCTTCTATTTTTCCCTGACCTCTGCTATGGATATCCTTCCTTTCTCACGCCCGTTTTGCAACCGAATCCCTCCAGTTCCTACCCAGAACTAGCTCGAACAGCAACTGTCATGAGTCTTGTAAAACTTTTCTCTGACTGCTTCTAAAAATCAGTAATTGCATGCTGCTAGATGTGACAAAAAATTGTCTACACAATTCTATCCTCTAATAGAAAGGATGAAGGATATCCATGGAAGTCATTCAAGTGCCTTACCATCGTTCAGTTTCCATGTTATAGATCCAGATTTCATCTCTTGGCAGATAGAAATCATAAATGCCCCTCACTTGAGCATTCTGAATTAGGAAGGAAGAAAGAAGACATTTCTGCTTAATAAAAGCATCCCAGACTTTTTATGCTACAGCACAGAGATTACTATCCATCTCCCTCAAATATATATTGAGAAGCATGCCATTTCCGGGCTCAAAAGTAGCAATGCCTCTTTGTGAAATGCCAATCCTATTCCCTCAAATAATTTACACCTGGCTTTTTATTTTGATCTCAACAGATCAAAATATAGCTTATAACAATTTAGCCAAGACAAACTTCAGTGAAATGATGAAGGGAATGCTTATCAAATGCAAATGGCACAAAATGGCTGGATGCCTCTTAGTTTAGACGACTGAAGCAATTTAAAATTGAGTTTAAAAAATAAATACATTTGAAATGTATTTCTACATCAGCATGCCACAGGGACTGCACCAATTTGCACATTACCAAAATCCACCTAGGATATCTTGTATCTTTATCAATGAAGCATAATCACACTGTCCTTCTGGGCATGACAACATGACTCCACCTCCATTTTTGTCTAATGTTGCATTTAATAAGAAACCTAGAATTCTTTTTCTCTCACCTTATATCCGCCCCAAATAAACATGCATTTTCCATCAGTAACAGCCACATGACCACTCCGCTCAGGTGGGCTGCCCATGTTCAGCTGTTCTAAATTTTCCTCTGATATCGGTAGATCTTCCTCTGCTGGCAATTCTTCATTGTCATCTGCCATACTGATAATGGGATATTATCCTTCAAAATTAGACAAAAAGGAGGAATGGATTGTGGCAATTTCAAGTTTGCTTAACCAAAAGACAGCAGAAAAAAACTCCTCAAAGTTATTTCCTCCATCCATGCTAAGACACTGTAGATTGAAAAATGCTTTCAGCAGTCCCAGAAAACTAACTTTCACCCGCTTTTCTTATATGTAATAACTTTCAGATTTCCTAGGGTTGGTAGAGATTGCTTATCTTGGGAAACCTTTTTTTTTTTTTTTACATCAGTAGGACAGAAGCCTTTATAGTTTAGGTTTAAAGGTAGTACTTGCTTAATAACCATTCTTTTAGTGATCATTGAAAGTTATGACAGCACTTTAAAAAGTGACTAACTGTCACAGCATCCCTGCAATCGCAGGATTGTGATTTGGGTGCTTGGCAGCATCACACATTTACAACCAGACCAGAGATGCTCCAAAACCTTCATTTGCTAATAAACTCAGGCTGTCACGAATACTTTCAATAGAAAAATCAACCTTGGGCCAGAAAAAGATTGAAAGCGGGTGATGGGAAAGCAAACGCAGGTTTTCAACTATCTTTTCTAGTCATAAAACAAACCTGAACTTCCCACCACCACTGCCAGCCTCAAGGCTTGAAGGTTGTTATAGTGCGTTGATGGAACAGAAGCACAACCAAGCAGCCATGAAATCTCTTGATGTTGACATGAGCTTAAACACGGGCTCTCCTATAGTGTATTTTCGTGGCCTAACCCAGGGGTAGGCAACCTTGGCTCTTTTATGACTCGTGGACTTCAACTCCCAGAATTCCTGAGCCAGCCATGCTGGCTCAGGAATTCTGGGAGCTGAAGTCCACGAGTCATAAAAGAGCCAAGGTTGCCTACCCCTGGCCTAACCGATCCCCTCCCACACCCTCCTCCCTAACATAGAATGAAGGAACAACCGTTACACGTTTGTCTTTATGGGACTCATCCTTTAGGATCGCGTTAGGCTTGTTCTTAAAATGGGGAGAGCCCACTGACTGTTCCCAAAGGCGCCCCTCTTCCTCCCTACTCTGAATAGTATCTCCGCCTCCCCATTCTGCTGCAGAGGGAGCTTTAAAAAGCGGGACGGCGCTAAACGTCAACCGCTTTATCGGCTCACTGATTGCCCCCCCCCCCCCAACCCTCAATTTAAGCTGAAGTCGGGAAGGATACCTTCCCCAGTCCTCCGCCTTACTGTAGCCGGGTCTTTCAGACTGTCAACATTCGCCGACGCAGAGCAGACATCCGCCCCACCCATTGTCAGACGCCCCGCCCCTGTGGTGAGAGGTCGCCTTGCGTTTTTCCTCCCTCTTCAGGACAGGCGTGGAATTGCTTCCCTGGAGGTGTTCACGTCGTAGGAAGTTTACCCGTGGTAATTTAGACGAGTCAATTTTTCTGATTTCTGTGATGTAGGCTAAATGGGTAGAGCATGGTGGGCGAAATGGGAATAGGTGTCTCATGTTAATCCGGCCAGATTTTTCGCGTGATTTGGCGAGTAAACGGGGCGTCCCCAACATTAGGTAGAAAGATGCAACTGTATCAGTTAGAATAGAATAGAACAGAATAACAGGGTTGGACCTTGGAGATCTTCTAGTCCAACCCCCTGCTTAGGCAGGAAACCCTACCATTTCAGACAAATGGTTGTCCAATCTCTTCTTAAAAACTTGCAGTGTTGGAGCATTCACCACTTCTGGAGGCAGATTATTCCACCGATTAATTTGTTCTGTCGAGAAATTTCTCCTTGGTTCTAGGCTGTTTCTCTTTGGTTAGTTTCCATCCATTGCTTCTTGTCCTGCCTTCAGGTGCTTTGGAGAATAGCTCTTGACTCCCTCTTCTCTGTGGCAACCACAGAGTGCCACAGTTAGTTAGGAGACACTCTCAATTTCAGGATAGTCAATGGTGTTTTTTTTTTGTGAAGGGGCTGTACAACCTGTCCTGAAATAGTCAGTGTTGCAACCCTTCTCAAGTGGTTCTCCGTGGATCCAACCATGTTAGACAACTTTCATCCTCTGTCCATTATTTTTGGAGCAGTGTATTGAGAGCATGGTTGGTTGGTCAATCACCAGTAACTTGAGTTTAAAGATTTTTGAGATAAATAACTGCTACCATGTCCCCCTTCGTCCTTCATCAAACTAGACATGTCCAATTCCAGCAACCGTTCCTTATATGTTTTAGCCTCCAGTCCCTAATCATCTTTGTTGCTCTTCTCTGCACTCTTTCTAGAGTCTCAACATTTTTTACATCTGGGGTGTTCGGGGGGGGGGAGCAAATTATTAGTGATATTAGTAGTCAGGGCTTTTTTTGTCATAGAACGCCCAGAACGGAGTTCCGGCACCTTTTTTGGATGGAACCTTGTACGGTAGGCAAGGCGGGTTGTATGACGTGTGAGTTCCGGCACCTTTTTTTTATTACAAAAAAAACACTGTTAGTAGTACTGTAAATGAATGGCTTGTTAATTTGTTTTATTGCTGTTTCTGCCTTGTGGTCAAAAATCACTTTGCCAGCTTGTTATTAGATATGATGCCCTGCAGAGGGAGCCTTTTTCTTTTCAGCATTAAACGGCTTGTTACTGCGACTGAATCTGGCTGCAGAGCTGAAGTGTATAAAATGCAAACTACTGTATACACTTGGCTGGAAATTATTCTATGAACTGCGAAGACTGTCAGTTGTACAAAACCACATCACTGTAATAATTTTAATGTTTGGGCAATCTCCATAAGCTATATTCCAGGCAATGCATGCTATCTGTTGCAGAAGTAATACGACACATCCATGACTTCTCTTTAACACTTAGCAATAAAAATTTGAGAGATTGATACTACTAAAGGTCATGTTGGAATTAGAAAGCAGAATTTAGTCTTACTATCCTAATTAGGGCCCCTTAGGAGGTACAATAGTAGGTCTGGTTCTCGTTTTGGCTAATGTAAACAAAAATAAAGGATTGGATCTGGTTAATATTTGCATGCAAAAGCAAAACAAACTCCTTAGATTTGTAAGCTGAAAAAACAATCCAGAAGCAATGGCAAACTATTTTATCCATGCTAAGAAAAGTGCATGTATGTGACCATGACATCAGAAGTAATTAAGCTGAATATTTATTTATTTAATTACATTTATATCCCGCCCTTCTCCTTACGGACTCAGGGCGGCTAACAATTGGATAAAATACTAACATACAATACACCTATTAAAATTAATTAAAAAGAAATATTTAAACTAATCTGATTAAAAGTAATTAAAACCCCTTTAAAATCCCTTAGGCCAGTCCCGCAAGTTGGAACAACCATGTCTTGAGGGCGCGGCGGAAGGAAGGGAGATCAGGGATCACCCTGATCTCTGGGGGCAGTTCGTTCTAGAGGGTGGGAGCTCCCACAGAGAAGGCCCTCCCCCTTGGGGTCGCCAGCCGGCACTGTCTGGCTGACGGCACCCTGAGGAGACCCACCCTGTGGGAGCGTACGGGTCGGTGGGAGGTAATCTGTGGCAGGAGGCGGTCTCAAAGATAGCCAGGTCCGATGCCATGGAGCGCTTTAAAGATGATAGTTAGCACCTTGAAGCGCACCCGGAAGGCCACCGGCAGCCAATGCAGCTCACGCAAAAGCGGCGTAACATGGGAGCGACGAGTCCCTCCCAACACCGCCCGCGCGGCCGCATTTTGAACTAGCTGGAGCCTCCGGGTGCTCCTCAAGGGGAGCCCCATGTAGAGAGCACTGCAGTAGTCCAGGCTGGAAGTGACAAGGGCATGAGTGACCGTGCGTAAGGCGTCCCGGTCCAGAAAAGGCCGCAACTGGTGAATCAGGCGAACCTGATAAAACGCTCCCCTGGTCACGGCCGCCAACTGGTCATCCAGTGTCAGCCGCGAATCCAGGAGAACACCCAAGTTGCGGACCCGATCCGAGGGGGCCAAGGTTTCGCCCCCTATAGTCAGCGATGGAATCAGCTGACTATGCCGAGGCGCCGGTAGCCACAGCCACTCGGTCTTGGACGGGTTGAGTCTGAGTCTGTTCCTCCCCATCCAGACCCTCACGGCCTCCAGGCACCGGGCCATCACGTCAAGGGCATCGTTGGGGTGGCCCGGGGTGGATATGTACAGCTGAGTGTCATCAGCGTACTGATGGAAATCCACCCCAAAGCCACGAATGATCTCCCCCAGCGGCT
>NW_015389764.1:39982-83533 GCF_001527695.2 Protobothrops mucrosquamatus | reverse complement strand
GGTTGAGATCCCCCATGACTATAAGTCTGGGGGTCTCCACCGCCACCGCGGCTATCACGTCAGCTAGCTCAGGCAGGGCCGTTGACACATAGCAGGGGGCCAGGTATATTATCAACAGGCCCACTTGCACCCCTTGCCCCCACTTCACAAGGAGGGACTCAACACCGTCTATCTGAGGCACAGTGGTCTCCCTTGGACAAATACTCTCCCTTATAATGACCGCCACCCCCCCGCCCCTACCCCGGGCCCTCGGCTGATGGAATGCTTGGAAACCTGGTGGGCACAGATCAACAAGAGGGACTCCCCCTTCTATGCCCAACCAGGTCTCGGTGATACCCGCCAGGTCCGCTTCCCCCTCGTAAATAAGTTCTTGAATGAGGGGGGCCTTATTTACCACAGACCTGGCGTTGCACAACATCAGCCGATGGACCCGGGCCGGAGGATCTAAGGTCCCTGGAGGTCGAGCAGAGCTCTGAGGATCGGAGCACCCACAAGCTTGTACGTAGCGTGTGCGTGCTCCCAAAACCCGATATGGTCCTCTGCTCCCGCCATACCTGCCCCTCCCACTAACTGTACCTATCACACCACCCTCCGCCAGCCCCCCAGTCTCCTCCCTTACCACCCCGCGCCCCCCAGACAGGACCGGCCTTGGCCTCCGAGAGGACTCCCCTAGTTCCCCTCGGGCCAACCCCGAACCCCCTAAAAATTTAGCAAAACACCCCTCTAAGAAGGCATATAGTTTCCTCCTTCTTAGATCCCTCCCTGCTGCCGCTAAATGCCACCTCTCGGGGTTCCAAACCCCTTCATTAAGGCCGGCCCTCGGAATCGTATTGGGCCATGCCTGCGCGATGGGGGAGTCGCGCAGGGCCAGCAGTTCCCTCCTGGAATACAGTCCCGAGTCATGACAGGAGGTCCAACAGCAGAGTTGGGAAGGGGAAAAGTCCTCGTGGTGGTGGTCAAGGGGTTAGGTGGATTGGAAGAAGGCGACGTAGTTCGTAGATCTTTACACCCCCCATAAGAAAGAAAAAGGGAGGGGGGGAGGGAGTTGCAGTCAAAGTCGGCCAGCCAGCAGCGTAGGCCTCCGGGCCCGCCGAGCCCAGTCACACAGGTCCCCAGGGCCCCCAGGCACTCACCGTCAGGCATATCCCTCCGGCCAATGCCTCCCTTGGGCCCTGTCCTCCGCCCGGGTCGTTCTTCCACCCGGGCCGCTGTGCCACTGTGCCGGCGCGCCCTCCGGGCCGCTGTATACCACGCTGCTGGGCCGGCACAACCTCCGGGCCACTGTATGCCACGTCTCTGATCACTCCTCCCAACAGGCCGTCGGGCCACCCCGGTCCCCAGGCCGCCAGGCCACTAGGCCCCAGACTCTCGTCGGGCCGCCAGGTCTTCAACAGGCTGCAGGGCCAACCCCGCATCGGGCCGCCCGGCAGCCGCACCAGGCCATTAGGCCACCATAGCCTCGGGTCGTAGGTTTTCCCAAGGCCGCCGAGCTGCCGTCGCGTCAAGCCGCTGGCCATCGCCGCATCAGGCCGCCGCCGCGTCCGGCCGCCGCTCTTCCCGGCCGCTAGGCCCCAAGTCGTCCGGTCGCCGATTTTCCCGATTTTCCCGGCCGCCAGGCCCCAAGTCCTCCGGCTGCCGATCCTCCCGGCCGCCAGGCCCCGAGTCGACCGGTCGCCGATTTTCCCGGCCGCTAGGCCCCGAGACGACCAGCCGCCGACTTTCCCGGCCGCCCGCTCTACTCGCCAGGCCTCTCCGCTCGACTTCTCCGCCAGGCCTCTCCGCTCGGCTTCTCCGCCTCTCCGCTCGCGGCCCCGCCCAGGTGGTCCCGCGGTCCGACGCGTCTTCTTCGCTCGCCGACCCTCTCATCCTACCAGACTCCGGTCGGCGAGCACCCCCGGACCCTCAAAGGCTCCCCATCTCCGCTGAGGACCCCGCGGAGACTACGGAGCCGAAATCAGTAGGTCCGCCATCACGCACACACCCAGTCTACCTTGTGCAGTTTTCAATATTGTTAGATTTGCATTAAAAGTTGCATTAATTTTAATATGCTTCCCTCAAAATGGTGAGATATTGTACCAACAATTTATCAATGATGCTCAGAGGCAACAAGTGTGAACTAGAGGATGCACTTTTGCTCACTTTGCTGTATTCAGTGACATTGCACCTGAATTCCTATCCCCACCAGCAACAGGGTCAGGCGGACTGAAGGGAAAAGATGAAACATGAAATAAAATGCTGCAGCTGAATGCTCCTGCTCAGAGGCTTGCTGTTTTTTAGGCACTTTTCAATTCCCCCCTCAAATTTTCTTAAATGACTGACCTTGGAATTCCATCTTTCCTTTTCAACATGTTTTTTTTGCAGGGTGCTTCAAGCCTTTCCTAGTATTTACAGGAAGAAGTGACACTAAATAGAGAAACCGAATGTTTCTGCACAGTATTCTGCAATGTCAGTCGCCTTTTTAAAATTATTTTTAGCTTGAAAGAACATTATTTAGCATTTTTCACTTTGACACTCTTTTGAATACCCATTTATCTATTGTATCTATTTAAAATCTAAATAATCAAAACAAATCTGAAACTAGTGAATACTGGGGCATTCCTGTATATTTTTACCCCAGGGAAAAAATTCCCCTCAGTAATTTCAGTATAGCTTTTAGACCTATGTGTTTAAAGTAACCCCTTTATTACCAGATGAACATTTTTAATAATTGGCATTTGTCATTTAGCCAGATATTATAATTCAGCCATTTGTTTGGTAAGCTACCCAGCTACTGAGAAAGCTTACATTCCCGTTTTAATGTCTAAAATATTTCTGCACAAAGAATAAGGCAGCAAGTATCATTTATATGTTGCCTATTGATATTCTATTATCAAAAATCTCCTTAAAGGAATGTATGGCATCTGTGATATAAAAATACTATTTTATGGCATAATGTATCCAAACATTTTAGCTTTATATGAGCTTAATTATTACTATAATTAAAGTAAAATTTAGAATTATTTTTTGAAGGTTTTTAAATTTTTCAAAATGGCATGATGGCAAGAGACTAAAGGATGTTTAGTAAATTGTATTCAGACTTTACAAGTGTTAATCACAAAACTCAAGAAAATTCAAAAAGAATAGAAAACAGTATTTTATAAACACTTTTTACAATAAGTTAAGGACTGTTAAATACAAATTTTGTACAATCAACAGAATAAGCAACTTTGTCAAAACGTTGTAAAAGGATTTTGAGTTTGCACAATTTTTTTTAACACAATTCAACTTTTTTTTAAAAAAAATATGCTTTTCAAATACCAGCAGAAGGTAAACTACCTTATATGGCCAAACACCATTTTCACTGCTTGGAACCCCATTATCTTTAATAACAATAATCGGATCAAATTGCTCTTAAGTCCAAGAATATTTTTAATCTTCAGAGCCTGAACTGGAGCTGTTATGACACTGATGACATTTGAAACTGTTTCTTATGCATCCAGAAATTTAGAATTTAGTTCAAACAATTTACCAATAATAGTGTTGTTTGTTTTAAAATGATAATGGAACTGTTGTTTAAAAGACATTAATCTACTCATGTTCTTCTGCTTTGGCTTGTTTTTTCTGACGATGATTAACAGCAACCCAAAAAGTTATCTTCTCCACAACTTCTTCCAGAAGTCTAGATGGCAACCAAGGTAATTGTTTCTCCAAGAGGACAGCATTTTTACCAATACAATCAAGACTCAATCTAAAAGAAACAATATGAACATTATAGAGTTTTGCTCTCTATAAATTGCATAGTAGCAAGCTAGTTAAAACATCTAAATATGGCAATATGTACTCCCACAGCAATATTCCCAATTTTAGTACCTCTTTCATTAGACCAGTATTATTGAAAATAATCTATTCTTTGTTATAATTCTATTGAAACATCATACCTTCTATGATTTGCTTGAATCACAGATTACGTATTTGGCTTAAACAGCTGCCAAATAAGAATGACATAAGAGAGTTTATATTAAGAATGCAAAATGTATTAAAATTTCTATAAGGGAAAATGTCCTTTCACTAATGGAAAACAGCCATAGTGTGCATACAGCATTACTTGACTCCCCAAACAATAGGACAGCTGTTACATATTTAGGTTTCAGCATACCAGAGGTCCACTAAATGACTCTGCAAACTAGAGTTGTTATATCAGGAGAGTTATTCCTGTAATAGTTGCTATTAATATTTGTTGAAGTGTACTATTCTGGAGGCTTTACAATTTTATTAGTTCTGTTTTTTCAACTCACCTGAGAAGTGAATATGGTTGTGTTTGAAAAATCAATAAATCACTGCAATGACCCTAAGGAAGAGAAAAACGATGATTTCAAATATATGCAGTTCTCTTTCTTAAAAAGTACTGAAAGCAATATGCACAATTAAAAAGTGTCAAAACTGCCAGTTGTTAAACCAAAAATGAAGCAAAGCAAGAAAAGCACGGTTGTGTAGCTTTTGGAATTCTTTTGAAATTCTTAAGAGTAGATCTATCCTGTGTCGTGTGACCCAAGTGAAAGTAGGATTAAAAATGCAGCAGCCTAACACATTTCAAACTGTTGCCCAACTGATTCTCCCATAGAATGTGCTGCGGAATGTTTTTCTGATTTTTCCCCCACCACAGCATCCAGCTGGAATTAATTTTTGTTGTTGTTATTATTGGTTTCTCTTACCACATCAACTCATCCTGTTTTTGGAGAGTTATAAATACTGAGTCCCAACTTGTCTAGATAGGTTTTTTTTTTTCAAAACAATCATTTGTTTTTTTACCTTCATCCATATTCTAATTTTCGTTTTTTGTTTTGATGATTTCCCTTGGCTTTCCCAGGCGGCTTATCACCTCCTCATTTCTGATCTTGTCAACCCAGCTTTTATGTAACAACCGCCTGTAAATCCACATTTCAAATGCTTCTAGTCTCTTCAGGTGGCCTTCTGTCAGAAACCAACTCTCTACTCCATAGAGCAGGATAGAAAAAATATAGCATCCTTTAAAATGTATAAAAACAATTAGATCGTTTAAGGTACTTACCCTATCCAGGAAGTGCAAATCATCTTTACTTCCTCCAAAGACTAATACTTCACCCTCTTTGCCAGCACAGGCTGTATGCCATAACCTAGAATGTATTTTACTTAGAATGAATGCTCAAATAATAGATTTTGTAGAAGCATTTACTTACGGTACATGTTTTAGAGGTGCATATTTTATCTACATTACAGAACTTTCCACTTAATCTCCAACATATAATATCAACATTGTCTTGGAGTGATTACTCAATTCTTTAAAATATTTTGAACTTGTTAGTAAGGAATGAAGAAATTTAAATCTTACTGATATTTTCCTGTTTACTATTAGTGGACTTATTTTCTTAACAACAAGAACAGGAAGAATTTAAAAAATTAATAATGCATTTGATCCAACTCTTAAAAAATTGTTTGCACTGATGAAAGACAGGTTTAAATATCAAAACAGCTTATTCTGTCTTTATAAAATAGTTATATACTTTAAGTACAATATAAAATTGTTTTATACTAATCATGAAAATGTGAAAAAAAATTGATATGTATAAGCCATAATATTATCATGAAATATGTTGGCATGAATATCAAAGTACGAGTATTCAAGATAGCATTACTTAGAAACTCAGCTATCTGAAAGATTTTATTTTTCCAGTCTTAGCATTAATTTAAGGCGACCCCTAGTCATTATTCATTAGAATTTATATTTCTTTTACAGGGCATGAAATGAAAATACTCCTGGACTAGGATAATCTCTTCTTTCTTTAATATAATCTTGTTTAGCATTAATAGCCTGCCTGCATTAACTGGAGAAAGAAATTATATGGACCAACATTGTTTTCTGTCATTATATATGCTAGCTGTGAGTTGAGTAGAAAGGCAATATGTGTTAATAACACATTGGAAGTGTGATGGACCTTTCTTTTAAAAAATCAAGAAAACAGGCAAGAACAGAAATATGTATTTGAGTAAAAACACATTTAGGGGCACAAATGTACCAAAAATCATGGCAACTCTATATAGAATGCAGTTTTCTATAAGTATTAACTGAGTTGTAATGGTTGCATCTTTTTGCTTGTAACTATGAACATGATTGGGAACCAAAGTAAAAAGGGCACTCTGTTCTCCCATTCCTCCTTTGCATCCTACAAAAGTTGCGTGTTATTTTGCACACAATAGTGCAAAGTAAACAAACTGATACAGGACATTGTCTTTGGGTTTTTTCCCACTGTTTGGGTATGTTAAACTGCCAGAAGTGTTGGAGTTTTGTGGCATAGAAATTTGCACTATAGACACAGATATAGACTGTTGAGAATGCAACTCATTTGTATAGGATCACAGCAATAACTGTGTTAGGACAGCTTCATTGCGTGTGAAGTCATTTTCTGGAAATTAAATTAACACAAGAAACTCACTGTGTATAGGATTGTGAGATTAGTTCCCTTTTGTTTATTTACAAAGTATGTGCAAGATGACTGTAAAACACCTTACTTCATTTATTTCAGCAATTATATACCATTCTCCTTACACTAAACTGTATCCCACCTGTTCTCTTCCTCATACCTGTTGATAGCTCTGCCTCTGTCTTATCTGCATTAGGAAAACTCTGGCCTGGACTGGATCATCGCAGAACACTGGAATGCCTTTCCTGCCTTCACTCTGGGCCTTGACTCCTAGCTTGAAACCTGAGGCTTTTTCTATTGACTGACAGAGTTTATGTCCTCTCACAGCTGCTCTAACTTAGCACCTAGACATTCTAATAAAGCATGTTATTTGCATTATTAATCAACTAAATTAACATCATGTTTAAACAAATCCTTGTCAAAAACTATAGTATCTGTTGTAATTCAAATATACCACATTATAACTGAATTGTACACATAACTAACAGGGCTGGCATCTAAACCAGAAAATGGAGATTTGTAGTACATAACAAGGTACATAATTAGTGTAATAAGGTAAAGAATTACTCCTCAAAAGTCAGATGTTGTAAATCTGATCTTCAGTACACTTATTTCAATAGCAGGATAAGGGGGCAATATTTATCAGCTTGTTTATTGTAATGTCAATGGAGAAATTATAGATTAATACTGCCAAGTTTTTGTATACTGGTTTCCCTCTTCCCCTATATATATAATATTTTTGGTGAATTGCACTGTTACATTCAATATTAAATTATGACATACAAAGAGACCTTAAGTATCTATATTCATATTATCAGAGCAAAAATACAGATGTTAATATAACCAATATAATTATCTAAAAGCTGCAAAATATAAAAGCATTATAAAGTAACAGAATTCAAACTATATCTAACAATCTTATATAGAATGAATTTTTTTCAGAGTTCAAAAGGACAAGGTCTCTTATTCATTTTCTATGTCTGGTAAAGTGTCTCTCTGAAGTACTGCAGCCATAATGATCATGTCTTTGAACATAGGGTGTACTCAGATTCAAGCACCCTTTTTCCATTTCATCTACCTGAAACCAACCTACGTGAAATTCAATATGCAAGATTCACAAATCTTTGATCTATTTTGCTTTATTCTAATTACTGTAATGTCTCATTGTCTTATTTTGTATTCAAAATTTGTAATTACAGGTGGTCCCTGTATAAAGACACTTGTTCACCAATTATTAGTGCTGAATGAGTGGTAGTTACAACTAGTCCTTCCACCTATGGCCATTGCAGCATAACCACATTAACATGATCACAATTTACAAACTTCCCTGCCAGCTACCGACAACCAAGGCCAATCGGGAAGCTGGCAGGAAGTCACAAGTCTGGCTCACTTGAAGTCCTCGCTTAATGACCTGCATGGTTTTTGCTTAATAACAGCAAATGGAACTGCTGGAACTGCCATTGCTAAGTAGTGCAACCATATAGCTTTTTGACATATGACCGTGTTGCTTAACAATAGAATATCCAGTTCCAATGAGCACTATTACCTGAGGGCTACCTGTAGTTATGTTTACTCTTATGAGTGACTAGATAATTATTGTGCTGTTATTGATGGACATACAGATATAATATGGGTGTATGAACTTTCTTCTGTACTTATGTGTTTCTTTCTCACACACATATTTTTAAATGGTAGGATACAGAGGCAATATTAGCTTTCCTAACTTCAGGTACCATGAAGCAATATCTGTTGAAATTCCTGTACTTTTTTCCTCAAATAAATGAACTAGGAAGGAAACCTCAAAAGCTAAATAATTATCCCTATGATTTGTTTTTTTCTGATAATGGCAGCCTTATTCAGGCTTTTGCCCACTAGAATAGAGAAGTGCATGTAAAGGACCATTAGTTCTTGACCTCCACATGTTGACTAAAGAAGCTTTTTCCTGCTTTCAGACAAGCATCAATCCAGTTAAAAAAAAACTGATACACAATTTTATGGAGGTCTGCACTGGCTTCAATTGACCTCAGCTTGAAGCTATTTGGAGTCACATTATTAAGCATGGAGAAAACTGAAGCTGTGACATGGGATACGTTTGAGGGAAGATATTCTGGGAGGAACTACAATATGAGACTATTTTTACACTTTGTTTTTAGGCATAAGGTCTGAACAGAACAATTATTAAAACTAAAATTATTTGCAACAACTTTACTGACACTATAGGAAGCTTTTAAGCAGACAAATCAGGTAAAATGATCAAAATAAAAATTGTAATTTAAGTCATGTTTTTAAGTTATTGAGTTGCTGCATGTGAATTATAAATAAATTTCAATTGTTACACAGCTTTCTTGTTGTCTTATTCCCATTAATGCCATGCAAAATTACTTCTGAGGATTATAGGATCCTTTGGAATAGTAATAGATAATGACAAGCAGTCTGTGACTGGGAAAATGGGAGCCCAGAGAAACTGCGAGTCATGATTACATGAATAGATGTGCCTTTCTAATTTTATAAGGCAAAATTAGATCAATAAAGGAGAATATTTATAGTTCAGGATTGAAATGAGGAGTCTTTGGTGCTCTCTGAGCTTAATTACGTTCTTGCAGACATTTCATTACCCAAACCAGATAACATAATCAGTGTACTGATATTGTTACCTAGTTTCAGTAATGAAACATCTGCAAGAAAACAACCAAGCTCAGAGAGCACCAAGGACTCCTCAAAATTAGATCAAAATCTGTATTTGAATTGTCAAAATTACACAATTACAAAGTCATACGTTCTTCAGTTTCAGGAGATGACTAGCAGATTATACCTAGGTCTAGTCTGTGGTAAATATGTAAGTTGTTGCCATTCATTTGTTGCAACATCATAAATCCAACCATCACCTGAAAATAGAGATACAAAGATTAGTGCTATTGCTTTTATTTAAAAATGGCAAGAAATCATATAACAAATTGTTTTGTGCTGTATTTGAATGATTGGCAGCCTGAAAGACAAGGACCTTGACCAGGACCTAAAAGAGAAGCAGGTACTAGTTTAGTAGGTTTCTACACTGCTCTTTGACTAAGTACTTTTCTTCCTTTTTACCATCATCTGGCTCTCCTCAGTTTCAGAATTAACCAGGAGGGGTAGCATTACTTATTTTCCTAAAAAAAAAGCAACCTTCTCTCCTGGAGCATATGAAACTTCATTTCAGAATATGCCAAATGTTTCATGAACATTTGACTTTTCTTCATGGACTATAAGCCATTCTATCATTCTATTTAGATTAACTAAGCAGCTTGGTTTATTACCACTTTGTCCTCTTGTTTGCTGAAAACCTGTCTGAGAACATGCTCCCAATGGACACTAATTGTGATCCAGGCACTTATGTCTCTGGCTCACCATTACTGTGTAATGTTGCAGGAAGCTGCAGTTGTATGATCACCATCTGCAACCTTCCCTGGCAGCTTCCCTCAAGCAAACTCAATGGGGAAGCTGCCAGGGAAGATCACAAGTCACATTCAGGCTCTGTGGGCCCTTCTCCTGGCTTCCCATGACTTTCATGCAGCCTGGGCCAACCCTCCTCTGGTCTCCCATACGGCCTGCACCAGCCCTTTCCTGCCTCCCTACGTACCATTCTCCCTACCTGGGATTCTGCTTCTTCCCACTTAAGGACCCGTGCATCTTGGGACTAGGACAGGAATTGTGACTGCTATTGCCAAACACTGCAGCCACATGACATTGCTCTTCATAACTGCATCACTTGGGGGTGGCAGTCCCAACTGCCACCATAACTCAAATACTAACTATATCTTCATCACAATCTCAACAATTCAGGACAAATGCTACTTACTTAAGGGGACATTGTCTGAACTCAGCCCGCCAAAAAGGAAAAGTTTCCCATCGGCCACAGGAGTCAGCGTGTGCCATGATCTGTCTCTTGGTTTTTCTCCATTTGTAGTAATTCTAAGTGTAAGAACAACCAAAGGCACAACTGCTTATATAATTCAAACAAACAAATCCCAAATAATTACTGAATATTACATCATGTTTGGGGATCGGTGGAAGTATTTCCTAAGACAGCTTATGTCATATAAATTGTTTATTTTATTAATTGCTGAAACTGAGTTGTATAGATTCAAAATGTGAAACAGCTAGGATTCAAGCACCGCCTTCTTCAGTTGCCAACTCAACTAAAGCAGGTAACAAGAGCCAATGTTATGACCATCGGTTTCTAATCTGCAATTTACGAGTAACACATACACAGGTTTATATATTTATATAGGAAATTTATTTGCTGCCCATCTCATAGCCAACTAAATCTATATATGATAGTTAATATGAATTGTCAGCCTGACAATCTAATGGATAATAAAAAAATATCTTCATTTTTCTGTAAAAGTTCTTTGAAGCTTCAGCTAAGAAATCCTTGTAATTTAATAAAATCCTAAGATATGCTTTGTTGACCTAGATATTTTCTTCACTTTTAAATTTTACAACTTAAAATTAAAAAAAAACCCCTTTATTTTAAATTAGTCTACAACAGCAAAAGGATGGCTCATAGCAAAAAAAAAAAAAAAAGGGGGAGAGGAGGAACCTTAACCTTAAGTGCTTTTGCATTTATATTTAAATTGGTCTTTTATCCTCTGAAAATTTTATCCACATAATATGCAGAAATCCATCTATAAATTATAAATTTGCTTATTACCATAAAAGGATTATGTGACATTAATAGAAACAGTAGCAATTTATTATCAAAAAGCAAACCCCATGAAAATGTTCAAAACCAAATTGCATTTAACTACTAGGATATTTGTGTACAACAGAAAAAACAACATCAAGGAAAAAGACTTACTTTCCTGACCAAATCCAAGTGTCTAAATTCAGAGAATGTAAATCATTCATCCTTGTTTGCTATTTAAAAAAATATATCCATTTTAGTTTAAAATAAAATATAGTATCAACTTCACTTTACAAATTCCAAATATAAGAAAACTTACCTAACTCTATCAATTGAGATTATGCTTATTATGGTTAACAAGAAGAAAAGAAATAGTATCTCTATATAACTGTTCTCACACTACTTCATTGTGTTATGTCCATTTGGATTATGTGATTTGATTTTCAACCGAACCAAATTAAACTATTCAGCCCAAAGTACCAAGTGACAATTCATACCAATTCAACTAATCCCTAATAGAGGATATGTGTGGTCAAATTCCATTTATTTTTCAGAACACACAGGTAAAGTATTTTAGAATTTCTGGTCTGGACTGAAGGACTTGATCTTTCTCTGTTGAAGCCTTTCAAATAAATACTCCCTTTTCTGGTGCATGATTACTTGCCACCATTATCCAGAATGAGCATCAGGAACACTTTAAATCCACAGCTGCTGAACAGCTCTACACATATTAGCTAGATGGATGATAATCTCATTCTATTTTCCTATTCTTCAATAAGCCCTTTTATTTTAATTCTTTGGTGACTAAATTTTGGAGTCAAGTTACATCCACAGGAAAATTGAAGAGAAAAAAAAGCCTTAAAAAAGCAAGGCCTTAATATTTTAACATTCTCTTTTTACTTCAAAAAGATATTTTTTTCCTTTCCAGCACTAAAGCATCCTTCTTATAAAAAATTAAGCGGGCACTGAGTACAAACCAAAACCCGTCCTCCAAAAACATAGCCTGTATTCCCTATGACGGCACATGAATGAGCTGCTCGAGGCTGAGGTGCAATTCCACGCTGCAAGCAAGAGAAATAACAGTAATCAGAATATGCCTACAACAAATGCGACGTGTCCCCGATGCAACTGGATAATATCTATGCACCAAGTTACAACACTTACTTTAATTTTCGGCTGATACCAAGTTTGAGTACTTGTATCAAAAACATGAACATCATTGTGCCATCCCCAGAATATTTGACCTTCCTAAAAAAAAGTAAAAGACACTAGAAATAGTAATAATAATTAAAAAAAACAAAACAATAAAAGCACTAATAATAAATCAACTGCTATTTTTTGCTTGGAATTAAATCTTATCTTACCCAAAATGCATCATGAACATCAAAACAGTCACTTAGCTCATTTTGTTTCCTACAGCCATAACCACCAAAGTAGATTAACCTGAAAGAATTGGAATTAAAAGTACTAATTAATTTATCAGCAACAATCATAAGAATACTATAGTTCTACACTTTCATTTTCCACAAGTCTTCTCAAATATCAACTGTAGTAATTTATTTGTCTTATACGTATTGCTAACTCTACATAGATAAGAAGGACATCCAAAGTATACTACTTTTTCTGTCAGCAATGCGCTGGCAATATCAAAAGAAAATGAATTCAATATTCAAAACATTTTATCTTAAAAAAAAATCCTAAATATTACACCCTATTGTTATTTACTTATAATGTAAGTATTGTTCATAGTAGTATATCCCACTGATAAATGTTATCAAGCCATTAAGTTACCAGATATTTTTTCATCAGCTATCATTTTCCTCCCCATTTATGAAATCATTCAGGGAATTACCTGTCTTTATACACCCAGCAAGCAAGCTTGTCACGTGGTGTAGGAGGTTGACCTTTAAAGTCTGTGATTTGCTTCCATATGTAAATTCCATTTTTTGTTCGCAAATTAACATGATAGAGCTTTAAAGGAAATTAGAATACTTTAAATATACAATATTATTCTATAAACATGAAGTGCCAATGGAAAGAGTGAATAGAGAAAACCAACATTCCTATTTTAATGAAAAGGAATAAATTCTCTTATTTCTAATATTTAAATAAACTTTTGTGCTAACATACAGACATTTTCTAATTGTGAAATTATGATCAGTTTTTGAACTGATGCTTTCAATTAGGCCAAAGCCTAGTAACAAAAATGCTTAGTAGTTCCAGTGAAGTAAAACTAGTTCCATGTTTAATGCCCATAGTTTTCAGAAAAAAAAGATTTTGGAAACTAAATTTTTCCCATTACTGGTTTTCCAAGTAATGTTAGTGAAACCAAGCTATCTCAAACTAATACATTCTAATTTAAACTTTGAAGATCTGATGGCCTTAGAAGACCTTAGATTAAAGCCTTAGACATTTTTTATGATGCTTCTAAGTATTTTTTTCTTCTGTTCAATCATGTCCGATCCTCTGAGATTGGCTGGACAAGTCCCTGCAGTTTTCTTCACAAGGTTTTTCAGGAGTGGTTTGCCATTGCCTTCTCCCTAAGGCTGAAAGAGTGGCCGGCCCAAGGTCACCCAGCTGGTGTTGTGTCTGATGCCTTAACTCAAGGGTCTTCAAACTTGGCCCTTTTATGACTTGTGGACTTCAACTCCCAGAATTCCTCAGCCAGGCACACTGGCTGAGGAATTCTGGGAGTTGAAGTCCACAAGTCATAAAAGGGCCAAGTTTGAAGACCCCTGCCTTAACTACTACACCACACTGGCTCTCTCCTAAACATATTTGTCAATAAAGTCCCATTGTTATCAAATGGTAGCTCTGTTGATCATCATTCATCTGGAAGTGATACCAAGATGGAATTAATACTGTTAGTACTTACATACAGTACACAAGAATTAACAATGCTAAATATATTCATTCAGTGAGATATATGATTTTCATTTCCCATACAGCATTTATGCCATATACAGGAAAGATTCTGAAGTCCAATGAAAAATAAACTATGCCATATGAGATATTCAAGCACCTAGATATCCCAAAATTATTATCTTGGTGCTGATTAGTCCCAAATTCAAATCTTATTCTTGACATTTCTTGATCATTATAAATTCTTACTACTATATATTTTTAATTTAATAGAGCTACAATAATGAATCATAAAACACAAATGAGAAACAACAAAATGCTTAATACATAAAAACTTAGAATAATTATAAATATATAAGAAAGATACAGGTCAGTTTTAAACAAATTGAACTACGGTATATTTTTCACTATTTGAAGAAATTTCTTATTTTGTTGGGAAAGTTTTTAACAATGAAAGGAATTCAGTACCTGATTGCTGTATCCTTTGTCATCAAATCCTCCAAAGATATAGAGGTTCCCATTAATGCAGGCTCCACAGCTTCCAGACATAGATGGAGGTAACTCTCCTTCCATTAGATGCATTGACCTGCAATTCAGGCAATACAGAATATACTTTAAGTTTGCTCGGAGAGTATGTATGAGAAACAGATAAAAGCAATAATACTTTCAGTACCTGGAAATAACAGTTTTCTGTAAAATTATTAAGTGTTATCTACCTCAATCTATGTAATTTTTTTCCAGTCACTATAAATTAGTATTCCCCAAATGTCATTATTTTCCGGCAACATAAGGTATAAGTAAGTTTGAGGGGAATTATTTCATCACAATCAGATAAATACATTGGAAACAATAGCAACATTCTTACTGGCTACTCCAAGACTTTCTGACTTATTCCGAAATGAGAATAGAACCTTCTAGTTACAATAGCCTCTGAGAAGAGAAAGAATTATCACTGATAATTTCCAAATGCATTAAAATCATATTAAAATTAATAGGGCTTTTTATATAATTTAGGAAATCTAGGATTTATTGTCCAGTTAATCAAGTTACCCTAATTTCCACAAAATACTGAACCATAAATTATACTTGCTGTAATGTCATAACCTAGAACTAGCCTGTCATATTTAACGTATTCTAGTATGGAAATCTAGCCTTAAGACAATATTTCTTTTTCAATATTAAATTAATTAATTAAAAGAAACAAAGAAGTAAAAAGCCTATTTAGCTAAAACAGCAATTTCAACAAATAAAGTTTATCATATACGGTAATTACTTTGATAAATTAACACTACAGTAAATAATGTAACTTACCATAATCCATTGTCAATTTCATAGATCCAAAGTTCATCATTTGGTAAATAAACTTCATTTTCTTCAATAGACTATGCAGAAAAAAACAGTAATTCTGACATAATTTTTATTTTCTGAATACTTTCCATTTCAAATTCTAGCTCTTTAATAGATAACTTGGGCGGCTGGAGCATTATTTTAGTAATCATAAAGCACACACATTTTTCTTTCATTAACTATCAATTACATGCATAACTCAATGTACCATTAGCCTTTTGTTAGAAAGGAAATTTCAAGTGGCAGATCAGTGAAAGCATAGAAAGTGACACTGAAGGTCTTACCACATTTTAAAAGTACTTAGTAGCATACCTAGTATATAATTTATGCATGCAAGAATTAAATATATGTTGACAGAAAAGTAGTATATAAAGAATTTGTTGAAAATTATCATAATCTCACTGCAACTATTGCCAATATCCCAGCAGAACTAGGACATTTATCCCATAAATATAAAAAGCTTTGCATTTAGGGCACATGTTATCATTAGTGGTCCTGCACCTTGAAATATTTTGCCATTTCCAGAACACCAGAACCCAATAGTGATGGTAATAAATGTCCTTATTCCAAGTAACTCTAATTAAACAATGCTCATGAAAACAGCAAAGGAAATCCTTTACTTTGCAATGAATTATTATAACAATAAAGGCAATATATTTAGGGGAAGAAATAAGAGTTTGTATTTTCCTTTTCTTGAAGGGCAGAAAACTCTGGTGGCTTGATAGTTTGGTCATGAGTAGCTTGTTCAAATGGGGAGAAGTACATCCTAGCCATATTGATCATCTCCCTTACCTATAAGCCAGTCACATCCTTGACTGTTAACACCTAAATAAGCAAATAATAGACCTCAGATCTCCTCCCATCATGCCATAGCCTCAAATCTCAATACTAAAAATAATTGAAATTAACTGGACAAGGGGTTAGCTTACATCATCCTCTGCTATCCTAAAACAGGAGACCAAGTCAAGGCAGCTCCAACTGACAGTCACAAAGAAAAATGTTCATCTCTAAATGAGATTGAGATAATTCATCTTCAGATACTCCTGTTTGCTTGGAGATGCACAAACTGTTATCTTCTGACCACAGCCAGTCATTTGGCATAGAAATCAATCAAGTCAATGGAAGCACAGTATTCACTTGCTTTAATCTTGATACTGATTACATCAGAATGGCTGAGTTCCAATCTAACACTAAGCCAAGCCATAAACCATGACTTTAAATCCACAATGAGATCACAAACAGGTTTAGACACAAACTTTTTAAAGAATTCAGTATACAAGCAGTCCTCTACTTACAACCATTCCTTTAGCAACTTTCACTTACAATGGGGTCTGAAAAAAGTGATAGCTGGCCCTCAACCATTGCAGCACGCCCCCTCACCCCTGGGCAAAATTTGGGTGGTGACCAGCATGTATTTACAACAGTTGCAGTATCCTGGGGTCATGCAATCTTCCCATCCAGCTTCCCACAAGCAAAATCAATGGGGGAAAGCCAGATTTGCTTAATGACCATGTGATTCACTCACATAAGGTTGCAAAATTGGGTGTGATTCGTTTAACAACACCGTACTTAACAATGGAAATTCTGGTCCCAATTGTGATCTCCAGTCGAGGACTATCTACAATGTGGGAACTCAGTAACCCACAAAGAACATTATTACTAGCTCCTAAGGAAAAAAACAGTGCCACTCTTTAAGACAAAGACGAGTTTATTGTAGCAAACCATCTCACACAACATAAGGTTGTCAAGCTTCTAAGGCGGCACGAGATTCTGGCGCTCAAATACAGTATAATTCAGCCTCCTGGGGGCGGGAAAAGAGAGGCGGGCCAGCTGATGTATCACGAGACCTCACCGTCCAATCAGATAAACAGCTTAGATAAACAACCAACCTCCTTCCCGTCCAAAAGCGGCGCGTGCCCTTTTCTTTCCCGCCCATTTAGCGCTTGAAGGAGTGACAGCGAGCTTTCTCTTTAAAATAACACGGGGGAGGGGGGGGAAGGCGAAATAAAACGAACTGCTTCTCTAGCCCTCCCCCCGTGGTTTCCAATGCACGGTTAATACGACTGCCTTTTTCTTTCCCACACGTATTTGGTCCAACCTTTCGGCTTCCCCGTCGAACCTAATTTCCTTACCACATATCCCCCCCACACATAAAGACAATTCCCATCGACCACGGCGCAATGCCCGCTCCGTTCCTCGGCCACGCCGAACTCTTCAGGAGGAGGATCCGCCGCCATCTTAGTGCGGGGAGGATTAGGAGGGAATGAGGTAGCCCCGTCGCCGCAGCAGTCCCCTCAGCAACCGCGTCCGCAGCCACCGCCCCCTCACTTAGAACGCTGGACGAGCGCGGGTGCGTTGCTCACAACGCCCCCTGCCGTTGGCAGAGAAGCGCGCAGGGAAAGGAGAGGCCTCGGCTGGGTGAGCAGGAGATTGGGGCAGAGGAACGTTTCCCTATCCTTGGAAGTGCGCAGCTATTCAACTTAACATATTTAGTTTCTGGATTTGAACAAAAGGCCGAAACAAGAACGTAGTAAATACGTTAAGTTTGCATGATGCACCAGTCCACATAAGAAAGCAAATCGAAGATATTCCCAGCCAAACTTTGAGCACTGTACAAATGCATTTACATGTTTTGGATAATAAACTTAAGGTGGATTGGTGAATTCAAAATTTACATTTTCAATTGTGGTAGTTAAAACTAAAACAGGTGTGTGAACTAATTTTCCCTTGGCAATCTTCACAGCTTCGTGGATTATCGTAAGATAATGATGGGAGAATTTAAGTATTTAGAAATTTAATTGATCCTAAGTGGAATTCTTCTGTGCTACATACTCACTTCTGCTGATCCATACAGTACTTTTTAATTAAAAATATGCTCAGTACAGTCCTGAATATCTACCTTGATGCATAAACATACCAAATCAAAACTGCATTAATATATTTAATAAAATTTATAATAGTTAGCAAAAAACTATAGCAATTCCTAATGCCAAAATACCCAATATAAATACTGATAAAAATTAGCTAGTAAACATTCTAACAACTTTGTCTTGAAGTCGTGTTTCAGATGAGCTTGTTCTTGCAAACCTGTCAATCAAAAATTATACTGCCATAAAGTTTACTGTCCCCATTGCTAACACAGATACATAGCCTCCCAAATGCTGATGCCCTTATTTATAAGGCTCTTTACACATGACATCACCAGTTGGTAGGGTAAAATGCACCAATCACTGATTTGCAAGTTTTGATGGAAGGCTAGACCAGTGGGTGTAGTTATTTGTCAAAACTTCAGTCCAGGTTTTGCAAAAATTCACCGCACCTGATTGCCAGGCCTGATTGACTTGATCCATGTGATCAGAGACTGGTGCATACTGTAATCATTTCACCTTGCCTCTTCCAAGAAGAAGATCCCTGCTCAGTTCCCCCTCCCTCCACCACCTGTTGGTGAAGCTTAAAAAACAGCTGACAGGTACTGGGTAGGCTGCAGGGAGAAACAGAAGAACCCTGCATTTAAAAGTAGCCCCTCAGCACTACTACCTCAGCTGTTGTCAGGCTATTTTAAAAGGGGTTCTTCTGAAAGAGGGATAAACTTACTTAATTAACCAAAAGGGTTAGGGAGGAATTGCCTGGTAAAATGGGAAACTCAACTTGAAAATTTAAGATTCTCCTGTTACTCAGCATGGCCCTGGAGAGCAGTGGCCAGGGACTGACAGAGTATGCAGCCTAATATGGCAATAGGAGCCAGGTTAATTCTGCTTCTAAGCCTGGGCTAGCTGACTATGACACCAAACATAATTCCCCCCCCCCCCGATGAATTAAACACATCAATATTGAAATTTATCTGGCAAAGGAAAAAAGCTAGAATCAAACTGAAAATGTTACAAGAAGCAAAAGAAAATGGAGGCAAAAGAAAATTGGCCTATCAGACTGGGTCTTGTACTATCAAGCAGCCGCACTAACGTGGTTAAAAGAATGGATAACTCTTAGAAATAAAAGACTATTATACCTAGAAGGGCATGACCTTCAACTTGAATGGCATTCTTTCCTATGGGAAAAACAAAATTCATAAATACTTTCAAAACCACTATGTAAGAAATGCACTGCTTTTGACATGGGAAAAGATAAAATCAAGAACTTACACGAAAATACCAGGATGGATTTCGACAATGGAGGTATTTGTACACCCAAACTTAATCAATTATGAGAAACTTGTGACTTATAAAGATATTTTGAATACTGATGGGAAACTACAAACTAAACAAGAATTGGAAGAACAAGGCATTGAGCTATCCTGGTGGCCACACCTGCAAATGCAAATGAGATACTGTATGAGAAAGATGCAAAAGTATATGGTTTTTACAAAGACCAGACAACGTTAGACCAGATACTATTGTTATCAAATGACAAATTGATTAAGAAACTGCACAGCTTTCTGTTAAAGTTTATGATGGAAGATGAACAAGTTAAAGAAACAATGATAACTTGGGCAAAAAACTTTGGGCACAATGTAGAGCTAGAAAAATGGCAAAACCTATGGGAAAGAAACTACAAAATAACGAGGGCAGCTACTTATAAAGAAAATTTATATAAAATGTTCTATAGATGGAAATTACCACCTGCAAGATTAGCAACAATGTTTAAAAATGTGTTTAGCAATTGTTAGAAATGCAGACAAAATTCAGGCATGTGTTATCATCTTTGGTGGATATGCCCTAGCAAAGAACTATTGGTCAAAAATATATATGTGGCTAGAAAAGATGATAGGATGTATATTATAAACCGGAATTATTTCTTTTAGGCATAATTTCAGAAAATTATGATAAGAATTGTATATACTTAATATTACATATATTAACAGCAGCGAGAATTATATTTGCTCAATACTGGAAAAATGAAGAAATACCATCTGAAGAAGACATAATTAAGAAAATTTTGGAGTGTGCAGAAATGGATAGGCTCACATTGAAAATGAAGGGGAAGCAAGATTCAGAATAATTTCGAACATGCGAAATTTTTTATAAATTGTTAGAAAAATGGAATAAAGGGTAGGAATGGAAATTGTATTACTACTAATGTTAAACACATAAACCCAGACGTGTTGCTTATTAAATACTAAAGACTGAAAAAAGGAAAAAAAATGAAATTTAGTTGTTTGCTCTCAAAAGTGTACATATACATACCATACATTTAAACATGGTATATACAACATATGTATAAACCTTCAACCTTACATATAAATAACATAAATATTAACCACTGACCATCTTGAATACATTACGGAAAGAGGAAGCTTTAGAGTTCACAAGGTTAACATTGTATGGAACGAAACTATGATTGAATCTGGATGTTCTGCTTCGGATACCACGGAGCCTCCTCCCAGAACAAGGAAAACAGGTCGTGAAGAGGATGTGTAGTGTTCCAGACAATCTTGCAGACCCTGCTCAAGCAATGCTTATATGCTATGTCCTGGATGGAAGGGACGGAACTCCCAATAATCTTTTCTGCCATCCTCACCACTCTCTGTACCGCCTTCCTGTCTGAAGCAGTGATATCAGATTGTCTTCATAGTAAGACTGGTCCATCCTATTGTCTGCTTAAAGGAAAAATGGTATAATAATAATAATAATAATAATAATAATAATAATAATAATAATAATAATAATAATAATAATAATAATAATAATAATAAAATTTGGAAAGGACCTTGGAGGTCATCTAGTCCAACCCCCTGCTCAGACAAGAAACCCTATACCATTTCAGACAAATGGCTGTCCAGTCTCTTCTTAAAAACTTCCAGTGTTGGAGCATTCACTGCTTCTGGAGGCAGGTTGTTCCACTGGTTAATTGTTCTAACTGTCAGGAAGTTTTTCCTTAGTTCTAGGTTGCTTCTCTCTTTCGTTAGTTTCCATCCATTGCTTCTTGTCCTGCCTTCAGGCACTTTGGAAAATAGCTTGACTCCCTCTTCTCTGTGGCAGCCCCTGAGATATTGGAACACTACTATCATGTCCCCCCTCGTCCTTCTCTTCATTAAACTAGACATACCCAATTCCAGCAACCGTTCCTTATATGTTTTAGCCTCCAGTCCTCTAATCATCTTTGTTGCTCTTCTCTGTACTCTTTCTAGAGTCTCAGCAACTTTTTTACATCGTGGTGACCAAAACTGGATGCAGTATTCCAAGTGTGGCCTTACCAAGGCATTGTAAAGTGGTGTTAATACTTCACGTGATCTTGATTCTATCCCTCTGATAATGCAGCCTAACACTGTGTTGGCTTTTTTGGCAGCTACAGCACACTGATGGCTCATATCTAAGTGATTGTCCACTAGGACTCCAAGATCCCTCTCACAGTTGCTACTATTGAGCAGGGTACCACCTATACTATACCTGTACATTTGGTTTTTCTTGCCTAAATGTAGAACCTTACTTTTTTCACCATTGAATTTCATTTTGTTAGATAGTACCCAGTGTTCAAATCTGTCCAAATCCTCCTGTATTTTAAGCCTATCTTCTGGAGTGTTGGCTATTCCTGCCAGCTTGGTGTCGTCTGCAAATTTGTTAGGGATGATCTAAGAAAGTCTGTATCAACGATAAAAGATAAGTCAATGTCATCATGATGGGACAGAAAAACAAGATTGCTGGAACATGTTTACACCTAGGTTAGATACTAATGACCAAGTTTTATCTGTCAAAACACCTCTTGGTGCAGCTTTTCTTATTTAAAGAAATGGGCTTTAGCAACTGAAGAAAAGCTTTAGGTTTGTCTCAGCAATCCTATCTTCCTTCAGGCATTCCAGGTTGGATATTGAGACTTGATGCAGTTTTACTAAGTTTTTGTTTTAATGTAATCCTTTGTTTTGTACCAGAATTTCTGGGATAGATGGGGAGCCAAACAAATTGGATTAATAAAACTATTTTTTTTCAGAAATAAAGCATATAAGTCTTCCAAAAATATTGTACTGCAGATTATCCCACCTACGTTTTGCCTAGCAAGTGGCACTAATTTAGTTCATGTGGTTGTTTTACAGTGGTGTGCAGCCTGACACTTGGTCCTTTTAAAACATACCCTTAACCATAGGCAAATAATACAAGCACACAGGAAGCAATTAGGTAGGAGTCTCTGCTGGATACTCATGCATTGTTGCATTCACCTTTTAGGAAGGAAGGGAATGAATATTGAATAAATGCATTTATTAACAGTTTTACATAGAAGGGGCAAAACAAAAGTGGAGGATTTTGCATTGCCCCATAGTCCTAAAACCCAGCGCCTAGGGTTGGTGCCCTCCAGATACTACCATCAACCAATAAACTGATTGCAATTACGGGAGAAAATCCGTCAATGGCAGCAAGACCGTAGAGCCGCGGGCGTAAAGCTGCTTTAATCACCGGCTTGGCGGGAGCGCTTCGGGCTGGAGCGCGCGGGGAGGAGTCGTGTTGTGGCGCGAACCGTTCAAGATGGCTGCGGAGAAGCTGAGAAGTAAAGTGGGCGCTGCTTTCAAAATGCACGGCTTGGTCCTCCGCGCGTGAGTAATAGAAAGGAAAACAATTCCCAAAAATCTTTAATCTGAATACCAGTTAACACTCTGAATGGCAGTTTCTGCGTAAGGAAACTATAAACTATGTTTAACGAAACACGATGTCTGAACCAAAATCAAACCGTCCGATTAATGTGTTGACTGAATTAGGCTAATCTGTTAAACCAGGGGTTCTCAACCTTGGCAACTTTAAGACTTGTGGACTTCAACTCCCAGAATTCCTCAGCCAGCTTTGCTGAGGAATTCTGGGAATTGAAGTCCACAAGTCTTAAAGTTGCCAAGGTTGAGAACCCCTGTGTTAAACCATCTTTTGCTTTGCTTCCTCTTTAACACTGGCTTGTTAATTTTGATTTACAGTGTAACGTGTACTAATGCGCTATAACTTCTCAAATGTAACAATTAAACTTGTATGTTGCCCTCCTCCCAATGACTCTGGGCAGCTCCCAACTACCCAGTTAGGAGCTAAATTAACTAAAATTAAAAATTTAAAAATAAAATAGAACCTAGCAAGCGCAACAGACCAGATGGAATGTGTTCAGAAGAAACAATACAGCAGTGACATTATACATAAGTACTTAGAGCAGTGTTTCCCAAACTTGACAGTTTTCAAATGTAGGGACTTCAACTCCCAGGATTCCCTATCCACTTAAAGTTGTCATGCTTGAGAAACACTGACTTACAGGTGATATACGTTTATTTGCACTTACCAGACTTATTCTAAGGCAATGATGGCGAACCTTTTAGAGACCGAGTGCCCAAACTGCAACCCAAAACTCACTTATGTATCATCGGGTACTGGGTGGGTGTGGCCGTGTGGCCCATTGGGTGGGTGTGGCCCATTGGGTGGGCATGGCTGCGGTGGTAACGGCAGATTGGGTGGGACTAAAAAGTTCAATCAACAATTCCAACTTTGCGAGATCTTTTTTTTCCCCACGAGAAGTTGAAATTGATTGATTGAAAAGGTTTTATAAAATCCAGCTGAAGGCCTAGGACTGGGGCGACGGCTCGTGTGCCCACAGAGAGGGCTCTGCGTGCCACCTGTGGCACGCATTTATTTATTTATTTATTTTATTCCATTTATACCCCGCCCTTCTCCCGAGGGACTCAGGGCGGCTTACAGGTAAATAAAAACAGTACAATACAATACATGCCATAGGTTCGCCACCACGGTTCTAATTAATGCATTTGATTGCATCTCTTAAGACGTTGCTGAGCATAAATTCCTTTTTGAATACTTCAGTTGCATGTTTAGTCAAAAATAAGTCACTTACAATTAATTCTGGACATGAACCAGTTAAATACAATATAGCCCAGTTCCCAGTGCTCTTCAACATCTTCATCAACGATTTGGATGAGGGGATGATACCAAGCTGGCAGGAATACCCAACACTCCAGAAGACAGGCTTAAGATACAGGAGGACCTGGACTTAAACACTGGGCGCTATCTAACAAAATGAAATTCAATGGTGAAAAAAGTAAGGTTCTACATTTAGGCAAGAAAAACCAAATGCACAGGTATAGTATAGGGGGTACCTTGCTCAATAGTAGTAACTCTGAGAGGGATCTCGGAATCCTAGTGGACAATCACTTAAATATGAGCCAGCAGTGTGCTGCAGCTGCCAAAAAGGCAAACACAGTGCTGGGCTGCATTATCAGAGGGATAGAATCAAGATCACGTGAAGTATTAATACCACTTTACAATGCCTTAGTAAGGCCACACTTGGAATATTGCATCCAGTTTTGGTCACCACGATGTAAAACAGATGTTGAGAC
Source organism: Protobothrops mucrosquamatus (assembly GCF_001527695.2). Lineage (NCBI taxonomy): Eukaryota > Metazoa > Chordata > Lepidosauria > Squamata > Viperidae > Protobothrops > Protobothrops mucrosquamatus. The sequence continues at coordinate 58,920 of NW_015389764.1, read as the reverse complement.
TCTAAAAAGAGTACAGAGAAGAGCAACAAAGATGATTAAGGGACTGGAGGCTAAAACATATAAGGAACGGTTGCTGGAATTGGGTATGTCTAGTTTAACTAAGAGAAGGACGAGGGGGGACATGATAGCAGTGTTCCAATATCTCAGGGGCTGCCACAAAGAAGAGGGAGTCAAGCTATTCTCCAAAGCACCTGAAGGCAGGACAAGAAGCAACAGATGGAAACTAATCAAGGAGATAAGCAACCTAGAACTAAGGAGAAACTTCCTGACAGTTAGAACAATTAACTAGTGGAACAACCTGCCTCCAGAAGCGGTGAATGCTTCAACACTGGACGTTTTTAAGAAGAGACTGGACAGCCATTTGTCCAAAATGGTGTAGGGTTTCCTGCCTGAGCAGGGGGTTGGACTCGATGACCTCCAAGGTCCCTTCCAACTTTATTATTACTATTATTATTATTGTTATTATTATTATTATCATCATCATCATCGTATAGAGTGGATTGAGCCCACTACAAATAAGTTTGTTGTGTGATCTTTGGAAATAGGGTCCACTGAATAAGTCATAGTGCAGTAAAAAATTGGTAAACATGTTTTGTAAACACAACCATAAGAATTTTGTAATGAAGATATTTAGAAGTTCAAGATTTTATTTTCCAAATATATCTTACCTTGTTTGCCATAGTAACGTTTATGGTTATATGCACATAACATATTTACCGAGAGTTAATTTAATTGGTTCACAAAGACCAGTTGCCCAGACTCATATGACACACTGACTGTAAAGTAACCACATTTTGCCTAACACCTTATGTCAAAGTAAATTATGACGGCAACTAGTGTTTAGCATGTTATACAAATACAGGTAGTCCTTGACTTACAACAGTTCATGACTGTTTGAAGTTACAATAGCCCTGAAAAGAATGACAAGTGACTTATTTTTCACACGACCAGCAGCATCCCCGTGGTCACATGATCAAAATGCAGGTGCCTGGCAAATGGTTCATATTTATGATGGTTGTAGTATCCCAGGGTCATGTGATCACCTTTTGCAACCTTCTCACAAGCAAAGTCAATGGGGAAGCCAGATTCACTTAACAACCATGTTACTAACTTAGAGGCTGTAATGAATCACTTAGCAACTGTAGTAAGAAAGTTTGTAAAATGGGGCAACTCACTTAATTGTCTCACTTAGCAACATAAATTTTGGGGTCAATTGTCATAAGTTGAGGACTGTCTGTACAATATCTATGTTAAACTACAATCTTTATTGTCATTGGCAGTAAAGTTGGTAGCTGACTATGTTGATTGGAGCTGCGATGGTAACAGAAAAAGTGCAGAACACAAATGGAGAAAAAACACAAATATCTTGTTATTGATAGTATATTTTTGAATATAACTATTTTCCAGTTCTTAACATTTTATAAAATTTCAAGACAGACCTCAGTTAGTAAACCAAATATAGACCTATATTTTAGAAAATGCCTCTTCAAAAACTAAATGTTTCATATCATAAGTGCCTGTGACTTAGATACTGCGCCCTTCTGAGTAAATCAAAGAAGTTTATACTTTCTGCATGAAAGCCAATGATACATGATCTTACATGAGACCTGCCATTCATTAAGAAAATGTCTACAATGTAGAACTAAATCATGTTGGACACAAAGATTTATGCACGTGCACAGCGTTGTATGGAATGTATTGGTCTAGAAGTTAAGGCACCATGCTAGACGAAAGCGGAAACTGTGGGTTCTAGACCCACCTTAACCGTGAAAGCCAACTGAGTGACCATTGAGCCAGTCACTCTCTCAGCGTAACTCACCTCAGAGAGTTGTTACTGTGGGGAAAATAGAAGGAAGGTATGTTGGATATATTTGCCGCCTTGAGTTATTTGTAAAAATAATAAGGGTATACAAATAAATAAACACAAGGATCTGAAATCAGAAAGCAGTGGACAGCTCTTACCTAGGCAATGATACTAACTGATATTTAATGATCCTGTTATACTTGCAGCTTGACAAATAACAACTCTTCAACATATTAATGGAAAGTTGAGTGAAACAAAATACTATCATAAGCTAAGTGTCCCCACATTTATCTTTGAGAAATCGAAACAACTTCTTGAGGTCATTATCCATTCTCTAAACCAGGGTGTCAAACTCGCAATATCACGTGACGTGTCGTGACTTTTTTTTCATTGCCGGCAATGGGGTGGGCGCAGTTTCAGCATGATGCATCAGGCCTGCGGGCCGGCAGTTTGACACCCCTGCTCTAAACTGTAGCTATTATCAAAGCTTTGTGCAAATTGAAAGACATGATTAGTATTCTATCAGTGAATTGATCTGACCACTACAACATATTATCCATATTTCCTGTAGAGAATATTAAGCTGTAACTATCTAGGAAAGATAACCAGATTTATCCAAGTGGCTAGAAAAATACCCCAGATGGTTGAACTGGAAAAGTTTCCTATTAATATTTTACTCTTTTATAAGTGTCTATCAGATGCTTTGGGGAAGTAACCTGAATATTTATTACTAATCAGGGAGGCTACAAAGTACCTCACAGAAGCTCTTCAAGAAGTTAATGAAGTGGAACTAGAAGACATGATAGAAAATATAATTGATGCGGTTGAAAAACAGTCTTGTAAGTAAACTTTCAGTTTTCTTAACGTTTGAAAAAAAATTCTCTTAATTATTGGAAGCACCAGTGTAGAACTGTGGTGTTCATCATAATGTGTGATATATTATGTGATATATCACATTGAAAGCTGCTGGCCTGTCTGTCCTACATAGTGGCTGTTACAGTCCTTATATCAGAGGTGTCAAACTCGCCACGTCACGTGTCGCAACATATCATGACTTTTTCCCCATTACTGGAGCTGGGATGGGCGCTGTTTCGGCATGACGCATCCAGCCCGCAGGCTGGCAGTTTGACACCCCTGCCTTATACTGTATATTGCAGAAGACTCCTGTTTTTTTCCCCTTTGGGCTATTGAGTTTTTGGGTTTATTTAAGATGTTCTAGAAGGTTTTATATGGATTGTGTGCATCTGTGAGCACCAACAAGCAGTCAGAAAATATGATGAAAATTCCTTAATCTCACAATTCAATCACAATTTCAACTGAGAAACTAAACATTCTAGACCAAGCTAAATCCAGAATTGTTAGGGATTTTCTGGAAGCTTGGCATGAAGACAATTCTGCCATCAATAAGCACTTAGAAACAAGCCATATTTACACAACTTTCAAAAGAGACAATAAAAACTTTAAGAAGGAAACAAAAGACCAGAACACGTCTTCTCCAGTAGCCAACACCCAGACAAACCAAGGACAAGGCAACCAGGCAAACAATCAAGCAGAACACAATTTTTTATTTATTTATTTATTAAACTTATATGCCACCCATCTCACTTAGAGGAGACTCTAGTGGCCTACAATCATAAAAACAGACAAAACTTTAAAACAAGTATTAGCACCAAAATTGATATAAAATTGACAAGACGGGAAGGAAGGGAGCAAGATCGCCAAGGAAGAAGATGGGGTCTTATCTTAGTCCATTAATCACTTCCAGAATGACACGCTCCCATTGGGGTCCCAGACCAATTGGCAGAGTCAGATCTTTGGAAGGGTTGTAGTGATAAGAGTTTACTCTCTGTGTATATATAGTAGCTTGTCCTGCCAGTATTGGTGGGGGTGTGGTTTTCTCTTTGGAAGTTTCTTAATTAAGGTATTCTATATGTATAACTTTATTTTGAGCTTTGAGGTCATGCTTTCTAAATGTTTGCAATTCTGTCATGATTTACTTTGAAGAGATTTAATACCATTTAAAATGATTTTTTTCTGTCTCTAATTGCATAGACTATCAGCTCAATATTTTGGAATATTCTTTTCAGTGTCATGCAACATGATTGAAAGGTCCATGGTGGAAGCAGCAGTCTTGGAGTGCAGCAGATCAATAGATGAAACATTGTATGTTAGCTTCCTTTATTTTAAAACAAATACCACCAGGAGTTTTTTGCAATCACGTTGGTAATTGTCCTGTGTCTGTCTCCCCTATTGATCTGCCATGTCTAGAAGCATTATGGCTTAAACCAGGGAGTATAGATAATAGTATTTTAAAAGAAACTTGTTTTATAAGATTCTGTATAACTTCGTAAATATAAATGTGGTTTTCTGTAATACCAATTATTTTGTTTGCTCAAGGCCTCTACCTTACAATAGACTCTACAATATAAACAAGTATTGTGTTATGTTACATACTGTTTTAAATATTTTTAAGATGCTACAAAGATCAAGTCGGGTCATTTCTTGAGTTGGCAAAAGGACCAAACAAATTACTTTTTAATTTATAAGACAGCTATATAATCACTTTAAAAATAACTTGAAATAGTATCTAATTAAAATGGAATGCAAAATGATTTATTTATAAATGTAAAACCCGATAACGCTACGGTAGAATTTTTCAAAGGTGTATTTTTATTGCAGAGAACATATTTTCAACATTATTGGAGCTTTTGATATTCCACGATATATTTACAATTCTGAACGAAAGAAGTTTCTCCCGTAAGTTTTTATTATATAATTGTTAAATAAATTGAATTTCAACTACTTTAAAGTTATGTAAAATTTATTTCCTATTCCTTTAGAAGAAACAGTTTTATTTTAAACAGTGTTTTATTTCCTTTTAAAAATACATTTTTTACCCAAGTATAAATTTATTTCAGCCTTGCTATGACCGACCACTCTGCACCTAATTTATTTGGCTCTGCCAGGGATAAAGCAGAATTGTTTCGTGAACGTTATATCATTTTGCAACAGGTAGGAAAAATGGAAAGAAGTTTTAAGTTCACTCAGTGCTTAATCATAATACCAAGGTTTTTGAAACTGTTCAGTTTGAGAGAACAAGTCACCAAGAATCTAGCTTACTTCAAGGGAGACTTTTATTCTGGTATTTATAAATTATTATTACGGTCCTACATATCCTTGCTAGGAACTGTCTTAGATGTTTCTTATGAATATAGGTCAATTTCTGGGTAGTAGTTCATGGGTTATTCTGTTATTGAGTTCTAGAGAGTAGCTGTACTATTCTGCAGTTATTTGGGTTTCCTCTACAGCAGTGGTTCTCAACCTGTGAGTCGGGACCCCATTTGGGGTCGATCGACCATTTCACGGGGGTCGCCAAGCAAGGCTGTCCGCCATTTTTTTTGTCCGCCATTTTTTTCCCCTTTTCCGGCGGGTGCCTTACCTCCCTTGGGCTGGGCCAGCTGGTAGTCGGCCTGCTCTGTCTCTGCCGCTTGCCCCTGTGCCTCGGCTGGCGCAGGGGGCGGAACCACGCATGCACGATGCTCCTGGGCAGGGAAAGTCCTCGACTTACGACCGGTTTAGTCCTCGACTTACAACCGGTTTAGTCTTCGACTTACAACCGGTTTAGTCCTCGACTTACGACCGGTTGGGGTCACGGCATTAAAAAGGTTGAGAACCACTGCTCTACAGTAACAGCAGGGCTTATTCAGCAGTCTTTCTCTGCTGCCTTTTATGTTTGGAGTTGGATGAAGTTTAAAAGCCACAAAAGACAATTCTTATTCTGAATAAGAATTTGAGAGTAGTGCTGCCTGAAAACAAATGCTGAAATCATAACTTCATATTACTTTTCTTTTTAATTGACTCATATTTATTATTGTGCAGAGAACCCATAGGCATGAATTGTTCACACCATCTGCTGTTGGCACACACACAGATGAAAGCAAAAGTAAATTTCAGGTAAAATCAAAATGCTAATGACACACAACTAAATTGATCTCAATCTTTGGAGTAATCTTCCCCAGAATAATCTTTCCTGCAAGATGTTTTGGATGGCATTTCCCATAAATTTAAGCCAGGGTGGGAATGATTGGTGACATAATTCAATACTTTGGGAAGGCATTTGATTGGACAAAGCTGCTTTTGAATTTGGGATGATGTTTTATTGTGCCTGATAAGATCTACTGAAGGCTTTGAAATAGGGGACAATAGATGGGCAAACTTTTGGTGCTTGTGGGCCACACATCATTGAGGAGTAGCTGAGGATTGCATAGGAATGGGACTATAAGTGGTTGGAGAGTAATTTGGGGAGATATATTTGACATTGTATCTCATCTAAAAATGCAGGTTTTGCTTTCAATTTTTGGGAATCATTGAGATTGGGTGGTTTCCAAGGGCCAGAAAAAGTGTCTTAAAGAGGTCAGGTGTGAGCCACCTCTAATGTAGTTCTTATTAATTNTTATTTAAAGAAATGGGCTTTAGCAACTGAAGAAAAGCTTTAGGTTTGTCTCAGCAATCCTATCTTCCTTCAGGCATTCCAGGTTGGATATTGAGACTTGATGCAGTTTTACTAAGTTTTTGTTTTAATGTAATCCTTTGTTTTGTACCAGAATTTCTGGGATAGATGGGGAGCCAAACAAATTGGATTAATAAAACTAGTTTTTTTCCAGAAATAAAGCATATAAGTCTTCCAAAAATATTGTACTGCAGATTATCCCACCTAAGTTTTGCCTAGCAAGTGGCACTAATTTAGTTCATGTGGTTGTTTTACAGTGGTGTGCAGTCTGACACTTGGTCCTTTTAAAACAGTGTTTCTCAACCTTGACAATTTTAAGGCATATGGACTTCAACTCCCAGAATTCCACAGCCAGCAATGCTGGCTGTGGAATTCTGGGAGTTGAAGTCCACATGCCTTAAAATTGTCAAGGTTGAGAAACACTGTTTTAAAACATACCCTTAACCATAGGCAAATAATACAAGCGCATAGGAAGCAATTAGGTAGGAGTCTCTGCTGGATACACATGGATTGTTGCATTCACCTTTTAGCAAGAAAGGAATATGCATATTGAATAAATGCATTTATTAACAGTTTTACATAGAAGGGGCAAAACAAAAGTGGAGGATTCTGCATTGCCCCATAGTCCTAAAACCCAGCGCCTAGGGTTGGTGCCCTCCAGATACTACCATCAGCCAATAAACTGATTGCAATTACGGGAGAAAATCCGTCAATGGCAGCAAGACCGTAGAGCCGCGGGCGTAAAGCTGCTTTAATCACCGGCTTGGCGGGAGCGCTTCGGGCTGGAGCGCGCGGGGAGGAGTCGTGTTGTGGCGCGAAGCGTTCAAGATGGCTGCGGAGAAGCTGAGAAGTAAAGTGGGCGCTGCTTTCAAAATGCACGGCTTGGTCCTCCGCGCGTGAGTAATAGAAAGGAAAACAATTCCCAAAAATCTTTAATCTGAATACCAGTTAACACTCTGAATGGCTGTTTCTGCGTAAGGAAACTATAAACTATGTTTAACGAAACACGATGTCTGAACCAAAATCAAACCGTCCGATTAATGTGTTGACTGAACTAGGCTAATCTGTTAAACCAGGGGTTCTCAACCTTGGCAACTTTAAGACTTGTGGACTTCAACTCCCAGAATTCCTCAGCCAGCTTTGCTGAGGAATTCTGGGAATTGAAGTCCACAAGTCTTAAAGTTGCCAAGGTTGAGAACCCCTGTGTTAAACCATCTTTTGCTTTGCTTCCTCTTTAACACTGTGGCTTGTTAATTTTGATTTACAGTGTAACGTGTACTAATGCGCTATAACTTCTCAAATGTAACAATTAAACTTGTATGTTGCCCTCCTCCCAATGACTCTGGGCAGCTCCCAACTACCCAGTTAGGAGCTAAATTAACTAAAATTAAAAATTTAAAAATAAAATAGAACCTAGCAAGCGCAACAGACCAGATGGAATGTGTTCAGAAGAAACAATACAGCAGTGACATTATACATAAGTACTTAGAGCAGTGTTTCCCAAACTTGACAGTTTTCAAATGTAGGGACTTCAACTCCCAGGATTCCCTATCCACTTAAAGTTGTCATGCTTGAGAAACACTGACTTACAGGTGCAATACGTTTATTTGCACTTACCAGACTTATTTTAAGGCAATGATGGCGAACCTTTTAGAGACCGAGTGCCCAAACTGCAACCCAAAACTCACTTATGTATCATCGGGTACTGGGTGGATGTGGCCGTGTGGCCCATTGGGTGGGTATGGCCCATTGGGTGGGTGTGGCCCATTGGGTGGGCATGGCTGCGGTGGTAACGGCAGATTGGGTGGGACTAAAAAGTTCAATCAACAATTCCAACTTTGCGAGATCTTTTTTTTCCCCACGAGAAGTTGAAATTGATTGATTGAAAAGGTTTTATAAAATCCAGCTGAAGGCCTAGGACTGGGGCGACGGCTCGTGTGCCCACAGAGAGGGCTCTGCGTGCCACCTGTGGCACGCATGCCATAGGTTCGCCACCACGGTTCTAATTAATGCATTTGATTGCATCTCTTAAGACGTTGCTGAGCATAAATTCCTTTTTGAATACTTCAGTTGCATGTTTAGTCAAAAATAAGTCACTTACAATTAATTCTGGACATGAACCAGTTAAATACAATATAGCCCAGTTCCCAGTGCTCTTCAACATCTTCATCAACGATTTGGATGAGGGGATGATACCAAGCTGGCAGGAATACCCAACACTGCAGAAGACAGGCTTAAGATACAGGAGGACCTGGACTTAAACACTGGGCGCTATCTAACAAAATGAAATTCAGTAGTGAAAAAATTAAGGTTCTATATTTAGGCAAGAAAAACCAAATGTACAGGTATAGTATAGGGGGTACCTTGCTCAATAGTAGTAACTCTGAGAGGGATCTCGGAATCCTAGTGGACAATCACTTAAATATGAGCCAGCAGTGTGCTGCAGCTGCCAAAAAGGCAAACACAGTGCTGGGCTGCATTATCAGAGGGATAGAATCAAGATCACGTGAAGTATTAATACCACTTTACAATGCCTTAGTAAGGCCACACTTGGAATATTGCATCCAGTTTTGGTCACCACGATGTAAAACAGATGTTGAGACTCTAGAAAGAGTACAGAGAAGAGCAACAAAGATGATTAAGGGACTGGAGGCTAAAACATATAAGGAACGGTTGCTGGAATTGGGTATGTCTAGTTTAACTAAGAGAAGGACGAGGGGGGACATGATAGCAGTGTTCCAATATCTCAGGGGCTGCCACAAAGAAGAGGGAGTCAAGCTATTCTCCAAAGCGCCTGAAGGCAGGACAAGAAGCAACAGATGGAAACTAATCAAGGAGATAAGCAACCTAGAACTAAGGAGAAACTTCCTGACAGTTAGAACAATTAACTAGTGGAACAACCTGCCTCCAGAAGCGGTGAATACTTCAACACTGGACATTTTTAAGAAGAGACTGGACAGCCATTTGTCCAAAATGGTGTAGGGTTTCCTGCCTGAGCAGGGGGTTGGACTCGATGACCTCCAAGGTCCCTTCCAACTTTATTATTACTATTATTATTATTGTTATTATTATTATTATCATCATCATCATCGTATAGAGTGGATTGAGCCCACTACAAATAAGTTTGTTGTGTGATCTTTGGAAATAGGGTCCACTGAATAAGTCATAGTGCAGTAAAAAATTGGTAAACATGTTTTGTAAACACAACCATAAGAATTTTGTAATAAAGATATTTAGAAGTTCAAGATTTTATTTTCCAAATATATCTTACCTTGTTTGCCATAGTAACGTTTATGGTTATATGCACATAACATATTTACCGAGAGTTAATTTAATTGGTTCACAAAGACCAGTTGCCCAGACTCATATGACACACTGACTGTAAAGTAACCACATTTTGCCTAACACCTTATGTCAAAGTAAGTTATGACGGCAACTAGTGTTTAGCATGTTATACAAATACAGGTAGTCCTTGACTTACAACAGTTCATGGCTGTTTGAAGTTATAATAGCACTGAAAAGAATGACAAGTGACTTATTTTTCACACGACCAGCAGCATCCCCGTGGTCACATGATCAAAATGCAGGTGCCTGGCAAATGGTTCATATTTATGATGGTTGTAGTATCCCAGGGTCATGTGATCACCTTTTGCAACCTTCTCACAAGCAAAGTCAATGGGGAAGCCAGATTCACTTAACAACCATGTTACTAACTTAGAGGCTGTAATGAATCACTTAGCAACTGTAGCAAGAAAGTTTGTAAAATGGGGCAACTCACTTAATTGTCTCACTTAGCAACATAAATTTTGGGCTCAATTGTCATAAGTTGAGGACTATCTGTACAATACCTATGTTAAACTACAATCTTTATTGTTATTGGCAGTAAAGTTGGTAGCTGACTATGTTGGTTGGAGCTGCAATGGTAATTAACAGAAAAAGTGCAGAACACAAATGGAGAAAAAACACAAATATCCTGTTATTGATAGTATATTTTTGAATATAACTATTTTCCAGTTCTTAACATTTTATAAAATTTCAAGACAGACCTCAGTTAGTAAACCAAATATAGACCTACATTTTAGAAAATGCCTCTTCAAAAACTAAATGTTTCATATCATAAGTGCCTATTACTTAGATACTGCGCCCTTCTGAGTAAATCAAAGAAGTTAATACTTTCTGCATGAAAGCCAATGATACATGATCTTACATGAGACCTGCCATTCATTAAGAAAATGTCTACAACAGTGGTTCTCAACCTGTGGGTCGGGCCCCCATTTGGGGTCGATCGACCATTTCACGGGGGTCGCCAAGCAAGGCTGTCCGCCATTTTTTTTGTCCGCCATTTTTTTTGTCCGCCATTTTTTTCCCCTTTTCCGGCGGGTGCCTTACCTCCCTTGGGCTGGGCCAGCTGGTGGTCGGCCTGCTCCGTCTCTGCCGCTTGCCAGCTACGCCTCGGCCGGTGCAGGGGGCGGAACCACGCATGCGCGGCGCTCCCGGGCAGGGAAAGTCCTCGACTTACGACCGGTTGGGTAGTCCTCGACTTACGACCGGTTTAGTCCTTGACTTACAACTGGTTGGGGTCGCGGCATTAAAAAGGTTGAGAACCACTGGTCTACAATGTAGAACTAAATCATGTTGGACACAAAGCTTTATGCACGTGCACAGCGTTGTATGGAATGTATTGGTCTAGAAGTTAAGGCACCATGCTAGACGAAAGCGGAAACTGGGTTCTAGACCCACCTTAACTGTGAAAGCCAACTGAGTGACCATTGGGCCAGTCACTTTCTCAGCGCAACTCACCTCAGAGAGTTGTTACTGTGGGGAAAATAGAAGGAAGGTATGTTGGATATATTTGCCGCCTTGAGTTATTTGTAAAAATAATGAGGGTATACAAATAAACACAAGGATCTGAAATCAGAAAGCAGTGGACAGCTCTTACCTAGGCAATGATACTAATTTATATTTAATGATCCTGTTATACTTGCATCTTGACAAATAACAACTCTTCAACATATTAATGGAAAGTTGAGTGAAACAAAATACTATCATAAGCTAAGTGTCCCCACATTTATCTTTGAGAAATCGAAACAACTTCTTGAGGTCATTATCCATTCTCTAAACCAGGGGTGTCAAACTCGCAATATCACGTGACGTGTCGTGACTTTTTTTTCATTGCCGGCAATGGGGTGGGCGCGGTTTCAGCATGATGCATCAGGCCCGCGGGCCGGCAGTTTGACACCCCTGCTCTAAACTGTAGCTATTATCAAAGCTTTGTGCAAATTGAAAGACATAATTAGTATTCTATCAGTGAATTGATCTGACCACTACAACATATTATCCATATTTCCTGTAGAGAATATTAAGCTGTAACTATCTAGGAAAGATAACCAGATTTATCCAAGTGGCTAGAAAAATACCCCAGATGGTTGAACTGGAAAAGTTTCCTATTAATATTTTACTCTTTTATAAGTGTCTATCAGATGCTTTGGGGAAGTAATCTGAATATTTATTACTAATCAGGGAGGCTACAAAGTATCTCACAGAAGCTCTTCAAGAAGTTAATGAAGTGGAACTAGAAGACATGATAGAAAATATAATTGATGCGGTTGAAAAACAGTCTTGTAAGTAAACTTTCAGTTTTCTTAACTTTTGAAAAAAAATTATCTTAATTATTGGAAGCACCAGTGTAGAACTGTGGTGTTCATCATAATGTGTGATATATTATGTGATATATCACATTGAAAGCTGCTGGCCTGTCTGTCCTACATAGTGGCTGTTACAGTCCTTATATCAGGGGTGTCAAACTCGCCACGTCACGTGTCGCAACGTATCATGACTTTTTCCCCATTACCGGAGCTGGGATGAGCGCGGTTTCGGCATGATGCATCCAGCCCGCAGGCCGGCAGTTTGACACCCCTGCCTTATACTGTATATTGCAGAAGACTCCTGTTTTTTTTCCCCTTTGGGCTATTGAGTTTTTGGGTTTATTTAAGATGTTCTAGGTTTTATATGGATTGTGTGCATCTGTGAGCACCAACAAGCAGTTAGAAAATATGATGAAAATTCCTTAATCTCACAATTCAATCACAATTTCAACTGAGAAACTAAACATTCTAGACCAAGCTAAATCCAGAATTGTTAGGGATTTTCTGGAAGCTTGGCATGAAGACAATTCTGCCATCAATAAGCACTTAGAAACAAGCCATATTTACACAACTTTCAAAAGAGACAATAAAAACTTTAAGAAGGAAACAAAAGACCAGAACATGTCTTCTCCAGTAGCCAACACCCAGACAAACCAAGGACAAGGCAACCAGGCAAACAATCAAGCAGAACACAATTTTATTTTTATTTATTTATTAAACTTATATGCCACCCATCTCACTTAGAGGAGACTCTAGTGGCCTACAATCATAAAAACAGACAAAACTTTAAAACAAGTATTAGCACCAAAATTGATATAAAATTGACAAGACGGGAAGGAAGGGAGCAAGATCGCCAAGGAAGAAGATGGGGTCTTATCTTAGTCCATTAATCACTTCCAGAATGACACGCTCCCATTGGGGTCCCAGACCAATTGGCAGAGCCAGATCTTCGGAAGGGTTGTAGTGATATGAGTTTACTCTCTGTGTATATATAGTAGCTTGTCCTGCCAGTATTGGTGGGAGTGTGGTTTTCTCTTTGGAAGTTTCTTAATTAAGGTATTCTATATGTATAACTTTATTTTGAGCTTTGAGGTCATGCTTTCTAAATGTTTGCAATTCTGTCATGATTTACTTTGAAGAGATTTAATACCATTTAAAATGATTTTTTTCTGTCTCTAATTGCATAGACTATCAGCTCAATATTTTGGAATATTCTTTTCAGTGTCATGCAACATGATTGAAAGGTCCATGGTGGAAGCAGCAGTCTTGGAGTGCAGCAGATCAATAGATGAAACATTGTATGTTAGCTTCCTTTATTTTAAAACAAATACAACCAGGAGTTTTTTGCAATCACATTGTTAATTGTTCTGTGTCTGTCTCCCCCCTATTGATCTGCCATGTCTAGAAGCATTATGGCTTAAACCAGGGAGTATAGATAATAGTATTTTAAAAGAAACTTGTTTTATAAGATTCTGTATAACTTCATAAATATAAATGTGGTTTTCTGTAATACCAATTATTTTGTTTGCTCAAGGCCTCTACCTTACAATAGACTCTACAATATAAACAAGTATTGTGTTATGTTACATACTGTTTTACATATTTTTAAGATGCTACAAAGATCAAGTCGGGTCATTTCTTGAGTTGGCAAAAGGACCAAACAAATTACTCTTTAATTTATAAGACAGCTATATAATCACTTTAAAAATAACTTGAAATAGTATCTAATTAAAATGGAATGCAAAATGATTTATTTATAAATGTAAAAACCGATAACGCTACGGTAGAATTTTTCAAACGTATTTTTATTGCAGAGAACATATTTTCAACATTATTGGAGCTTTTGATATTCCACGATATATTTACAATTCTGAACGAAAGAAGTTTCTCCCGTAAGTTTTTATTATATAATTGTTAAATAAATTGAATTTCAGCTACTTTAAAGTTATGTAAAATTTATTTCCTATTCCTTTAGAAGAAACAGTTTTATTTTAAACAGTGTTTTATTTCCTTTTAAAAATACATTTTTTTACCCAAGTATAAATTTATTTCAGCCTTGCTATGACCGACCACTCTGCACCTAATTTATTTGGCTCTGCCAGGGATAAAGCAGAATTGTTTCGTGAACGTTATATCATTTTGCAACAGGTAGGAAAAATGGAAATAAGTTTTAAGTTCACTCAGTGCTTAATCATAATACAAAGGTTTTTGAAACTGTTCAGTTTGAGAGAACGAGTCACCAAGAATCTAGCTTACTTCAAGGGAGACTTTTATTCTGGTATTTATAAATTATTATTACGGTCCTACATATCTTTGCTAGGAACTGTCTTAGATGTTTCTTATGAATATAGATACATTTCTGGGTAGTAGTTCATGGGTTATTCTGTTATTGAGTTCTAGAGAGTAGCTGTACTATTCCGCAGTTATTTGGGTTTCTTCTACAGGGCTGGGATAGTCACAGCAGGGCTTATTCAGCAGTCTTTCTCTGCTGCCTTTTATGTTTGGAGTTGGATGAAGTCTAAAAGCCACGAAAGACAATTCTTATTGCTAAATAAGAATTTGAGAGTAGTACTGCCTGAAAAAACTGCTGAAATGATAACTTCATATTACTTTTCTTTTTAATTGACTCATATTTATTATTGTGCAGAGAACCCATAGGCATGAATTGTTCACACCATCTGCTGCTGGCACACACACAGATGAAAGCAAAAGTAAATTTCAGGTAAAATCAAAATGCTAATGACACACAACTAAATTGATCTCAATCTCTGGAGTAATCTTCCCCAGAATAATCTTTCCTGCAAGATGTTTTGGATGGCATTTCCCATAAATTTAAGCCAGGGTGGGAATGATTGGTGACATAATTCAATACTTTGGGAAGGCATTTGGTTGGACAAAGCTGCTTTTGAATTTGGGGTGATGTTTTATTGTGCCTGATAAGATCTACTGAAGGCTTTGAAATAGGGGACTATAGATGGGCAAACTTTTGGTGCTTGTGGGCCACACATCATTGAGGAGTATCTGAGGATTGCATAGGAATGGGACTATAAGTGGTTGGAGAGTAATTTGGGGAGATATATTTGACATTGTATCTCATCTAAAAATGCAGGTTTTGCTTTCAATTTTTGGGAATCATTGAGATTGGGTGGTTTCCAAGGGCCAGAAAAAGTGTCTTAAAGAGGTCAGGTGTGAGCCACCTCTAATGTAGTTCTTATTAATTNCTGAGGATTGCATAGGAATGGGACTATAAGTGGTTGGAGAGTAATTTGGGGAGATATATTTGACATTGTATCTCATCTAAAAATGCAGGTTTTGCTTTCAATTTTTGGGAATCATTGAGATTGGGTGGTTTCCAAGGGCCAGAAAAAGTGTCTTAAAGAGGTCAGGTGTGAGCCACCTCTAATGTAGTTCTTATTAATTTGGTGTCTCTTGATTCCAGCTCAAAACTGTAGAAACACTCTTGGGCAGCTCTGCCAAAATGGGGGAAGTGATTGTTCTTGGCATGATCACCCAGCTTAAGGAGGTAAGCTGTGTGGTATCAATGATCTGCTGTGCCATATTCTGATGGTAACAGATAGGATTTGTGTTCAGTTGACTAGGAGAGAGAAGAACATTATTCCTAAATACTAACATTATTTATTGGTTGGTTTGTTTCCTGGCTTTATGATTTTTTACAAATAATTCAAGGCAGCAAACATATCCAACACGACTTCCTCCTATTTTTCCTCCAACAACAATCCTCTGAGGCAGGTTGGGCTGAGAGAGAGTGACTGGCCCAAAGGCATCCAGCCACATTTCATGAGTAACGAGCATTAGAACTCACTGTTTCCTGCTTTCTAGTCTAGTGCCTTAGCCACTACATCAAACTGACGAAATTAATTATTGTTAAATAGATGTTGGGAAAAGATAGGAATATGATCTTGTGAGCAATTATTAAAACTGCGTTTGAATGGGTTTTTTTTCTAATCCTTTCAAGGGAAAGTTTTTCTTGGAAGATCCTACTGGAATAGTGCTATTAGACCTTAGTAAAGCAATATCCTTTATCTGTATATACAATACGAACAGTAGCTTTATCTTTTAGTTAAATTAAATTATAAGCATATTTTGCATTATGGCAGCTTAAGATTTTCATGTAATTAGATGTTAAATGATAAGTTACGATTCATGGAGATAAGGGTTCTATTTTTAATATTACATTGGGATAGATAGCAACGTATTTTTGTGAAACCTTAATTTTGGCCTATCAAATTTTGTGCTATTGCTCAGTTTGTTACAAATGGTTATTTCTAACTTGGTTTACTGTTGTCTAATATTACCCTTAACTATTAATACCAGTTCCACAGTGGTTTATATACAGAGTCATGTTTTGTTTTAACAGAAGGTAAGAGTTCTTTAATGGACTATATATATATAAAAATCATGTTCTAGTTTAATAAAAAAATAAAATGAAATAAAATATATTGTATATAATCATTTTTGCTAATTTAATTACACTACTTCAGTAAAATCTGATTGGTGATCCAGCATGTTTCTGGGAATCTGATCTATAATTCTGTTCAACTCATGTAACAATTATCTTTTTTCCTGCCACATATGAATCACATACAGTATAAGATACCCATAACAGTAGGTTTCAGATACTGCATTAAGCCATAAGCCATATTGTGAGGTATATGGTTTGACTTAGTAATTCTAGCCATTTATTTTATAAAACATTATTTAGATTTCACTGTAATGAATCATGGCTTACTTAGTTAGCCATAGTTAAACAACATAGCTTAATGTGAACTTAACCAGACTATATTGTTGGTGATACTGTAGAGTATATATTTGACAGTAAGAAGATTCTGTGCTACTTCTATATTTGACGTTCTTGTTCATGCATTAAATTTACTGGGTTTTTTACTGGAAAAGAGGCTTGAATACAGAAGTCTGAAAACACCTAGTATTTTTCTGCTCAGTGGAGTTTTATGTAACTGGTTCAAGAACACACTTGCTGTACTACATTACATTTCCTTTCTGAGGAAAATAGCAAATCCAGTATGATAGCAACATTAAAATGTTCCAAGAATATAAAGGTTTTGTGAACCATTTTTTAAATTTCTCTTTTCATTTTTTTTTCTTTTTACAACCCTGTAACCCCTTAATTCAGGGTAGAGTCGGGGCGATTGAATTGCTCAACCTTCCAAGTGGAAGGCGAGCATCTTCATCACTAGGTCACCACACTGCTCTTTCATTTCTTTTTTTTAATAATAGTTACATATTCTGGCTGTATAATTTTGGGGGAAAATGTCCTGATACTTAATGCTAATATATATATACTTAGCATTAAGTATCAGGGCATTTTTTCTCAAAAGTTATACAGCTAGAATATGTAACTATTATTAAAAAAAGAAATGAAAGAGCAGTGTGGTGACCTAGTGATATTTATATTCCAATGGGAGATGCCTCGCTGAAAGCAGACTGGTTATATTGGTCTTGGTTTGTTTTCTGATGTTGGTCGTTTTCCCCACTGACCAGTTCACTCATTATGCTTAGTTATGCTTAGGATACTGTTCACAAATTTTCTGTGATTTGCAAAATTTAGGGTCCCTGAAACCCTTTTATGGGTTATGTAAAATCAAATGAATAAGTATTTTAAAATGTATACATTTTAATTTTCAATACAGATATAGCCCATCTAAACCAATGCTCTTTGGGATCCTCAAATCATTTCTAAGAATGTAAAGGGGTCCCGAGACCAAAATGTTTGAGAACCGCTGTTTGATACTAAGCTACTGCCAGTCATGACTGTACACTGTGGATTCTAGTAAGCTGGAAACAATATCATTGTGCATTAGGTTATGAAAATCATTTTGCAAATTACAGGGAATTGTTTATACATAATATTGCTTTGCCAGTTCACAAAGCTTTAGAAGAATATATTCACCAGTTAATCATTTGATGGATAAGTATGGTGTGTAAATGTTACTATTAACTATATTTCTACTATGAAATCTTAGAAGCAAAAACAATGTATTTTGGATGAGTTTACAACTGAAGAACCTTTGAGTAACTGATTTTGGGTAACTGTTTTCAAAATATTCTGATTAAATTTGATCATTCTGATTAAATCTCTCATTTTGTGTGAGAGATTTAGATTGACACTGTGGTTATAGGTATTGTTTCTCCTTTTGAAATAATGATAAACATACTAGGAGCTTTGCTTACTGTATTCCACAGGCTGGTATGAAGATGAAATATTTCATGTCACTGCTTTTGGATTTCCTCCTATAGAATCTTCTGCCACCACTAGGTATTTTACTTATTTCCAATAACCTCAGGAGGGATGCTTATGTGCTTATGTAAGAAAAAAGTCAGCAGCTACGGACATGAAAATGGAATAATTGTGGGGTAAAAATCCCAAGGTTTACAAAAAGACTTACAAAACAAACTTTAAGGAGGATGAGATCTTTAAAAAAGACAGTCCCATAATTATTTAACAGGACAGAATACTGATTGAGAATTTTTAAAAAAAAAGTGATTTAGAGGGGGAATGGATTACATTGTGGTAGATAGAAAAAGAGAAGTAGAAACAGGTAAGGTATACGGTAGAAAGAAGCTTATTGGACTGGTATGCTATATGTTTGTACTATATTTTTATTTAAAAATAACTACTCAGAACTGAAGAAACTTCTTGATCAGAACTGAAGAAACTTCTTGGATGAGAAGTGAAATGCCTTCAAGGAAAAATGAAAGTCCAATTCAATTGCCTTTTGAAAAATCACCTTTGGGATTATTTTTTAAATGTTTCCAGATTCAAAATTGAGAGTTGCCCATAGTCACCATTTGGGAAATCTGAGATTGTAATGTCATTAAAATTGGATATGAATAACCATACCCTATTATTCCCCCCAAAATGAGCTTGCAACAAAAATGAATGTTCCTGCTTTTTAAATAATAATAATAATAATAATAATAATAATAATAATAATAATAA
>NW_015389764.1:0-39961 GCF_001527695.2 Protobothrops mucrosquamatus | reverse complement strand
TCATGTCCCCCCTCGTCCTTCTCTTCGTTAAACTAGACATACCCAATTCCAGCAACCATTCCTTATATGTTTTAGCCTCCAGTCCCCTAATCATCTTTGTTGCTCTTCTCTGTACTCTTTCTAGAGTCTCAGCATCTTTTTTACATCGTGGTGACCAAAACTGGATGCAGTATTCCAAGTGTGGCCTTACTAAGGCATTATAAAGTGGTATTAATACTTCACGTGATCTTGATTCTATCCCTCTGTTAATGCAGCCCAGCACTGTGTTGGCTTTTTTGGCAGCTGCAGTACACTGCTGGCTCATATTGTCCACTAGGACTCCGAGATCCCTCTCACAGTTACTACTATTGAGCAAGGTACCCCCTATATACTATACCTGTACATTTGGTTTTTCTTGCCTAAATGTAGAACCTTGCTTTTTTCACCATTGAATTTCATTTTGTTAGATAGCGCCCAGTGTTCAAGTCTGTCCAGGTCCTCCTGTATCTTAAGCCTGTCTTCTGGAGTGAAACATTTTAAAATAACTATTAGGGAAGATTATAAGGCAAATAAAGTTGATTTCCCTTTTTCAAGTTGGAAATTTTATTTATTTTTATTTTATTTATTAAATTTATTTCCTGCCCATCTCCTCACGAGACAACTCTTGTGGCAGCAGTTTGGTCAAAATGGCTTATGACAGATTGTAATATGGTTCCATGAATTGGGAATACAGGTGATTAAACAATATTTAAATGTTAGAAACTTTGTATAATTAAGTGAAGGTGAATTGTGAGAGTTGGGTTTATTTTTAATGTGTAATATACAGGTAGTTCTCGACTTACAACAGTTCATTTAGTGACCAAAATTAAAATGGCATTGAAAAAAGTGACTTATGACCGTTTTTCACATTGTAGCATCCTCATGGTCACTTGATCAAAATTCAAATGCTTGGCTACTGATTCATATTTATGACATTAAAATGTCACGGGGTCATGGAATCACCTTTTATGACCTGACAAGGACTGTCAATGGGGAAGCCAGATTCACTTAACTATCGTGTTACTAACTTAACAATTATGGCGATTCACTTAATTACTGTGGCAAGAAAGGTTGTAACATGGGGCCAAATTCACTTAACAGTTGTCTCACTTAGCAACAGAGATATTGGGCTCAATTGTGGCCATAATTCGAGGATTGCCTCTACTTCATAAAATAAACAGCAACCCGATTGCATGATTTTAGAGAAGTATGAGCTTCAGTACAACCTGTAAATATTTGTTTATGCTACAGGGCATATTATGGCAACATTAACTTTTTTGGAGGTCCGCCTTCAACCTCTGTAAAATCTTCTGCAAAACTGAAACAAATGGAGGAAGAAAACGAGGATGCCATGTTCGTGTTCCTTTCAGATGTTTGGCTGGACCAAGCAGAAGTTTTAGAAAATCTCCGTATTATGTTTTCAGGTAATCCTGTTGCTCCACATACAGTATGTGGGCTAGATTTCTCGAAGGAAAGGCTTCGAGTATTCCAAGCTGTTCAGTTTATGCAATGAAACAATTTAAGAATTTTTTTTTAATTCAAGTTTATAATATAGAATTTTGATCTTTCAGTGATATCTGCTGGTAGTAGAATCAGGCAAGTTTTATCTTTTTGCAGAGCGATCATCACATAATACATTTATAGAACTTGCTCCACTTTATGGTTAACATGGCACATATTTTGATTGTATCTGATAATTATCTCAGAATATTTAATTACGACTGCCCGGGTTTATTTATTTATTTATTTATTTTATTTATTTATTTTAACTTTTTCAGCCTTGAGCTGCAACTCTGAAGCTGTGGAAAATGCTTTGCTCCTATCTCTAGCTTCAGGTTTGGAAGTGGTTGAGGATGGCTGCTTTTTTGACATTTGAGGTTTCCAAGAAAGGAGACTTTCCTTCCATAATTGGGCAATACTTAATGCACACAAATTTTGGGTTTACCCTCAGCTCCACAATTAAAAGAATACCTGTGAATCATAGTTCATTTTCCATTTGTGAACTGACAGTCTTTTTACATAGTTCTCAAAGAAAATTAGTTCACAAAGGAGCCATATTAACAGCTTTTAAATATGGTGCTAAAGTAGAACGTTACTGTACAGAGGTAGTGAACTATTAAAAAACAATTGCCTAGAGGCAAAAGCATTAAAGAGGTATTGTCAATATGCTTTAATATTTTCTAAGTGTTGGTTGTTGGGCAAGATGGACTTGTGATTCAGCAGAACTCTTAATACCTAACTTAAGTAGTCATCCTGAAACTTTTAATAAACTTTTTGCATAAGTAAAGAAAAGCATATATTTCAGCCTCAAGCATTATATATTTGTTGCCCTTCCTTAGCAAGTGCTAATTTGTCCAGGTTAATACAACAGTTACCTGGCTGTTTTCTCAATTCAAGGCTTATAGAACAAACTAACCTCAGATGCAAGGGCGAATGAAATGAAATGACAGGCAAAATAGACTTACCATTAGAATAATACTAAATATTGTTTTGATATGTGAGATTTATGCAAGTTTTGATTTGTCCTCAGTGATGTTTTATATCATTCTCAATGGAGAAGAGCTTTCCTACAAACGAAATATGAATAATAGTCCTTGTTTCTCCATCTAGGTTACTCGGCCATGCCTCCAACTTGTTTTTTTTTCTGTGGGAATTTTTCTTCTACTCCATATGGAAAAAATCAAATTCAGTCACTAAAAGGTACTTGAAATCCATCATCTTCCTGGTTTTTTTTTAATAACTAATATATTATTTTGTATTTTATATGTCAGTTACATATGAATTTTCAAGACAATAATGCTTATTCTTTATCAAAGTATTGTTTATATTTGCCTTCTGAACCCCATTGGGGTTATTTTTCTGGTTTGTTTTCTAATCCTGAAATGAAGATTGACAAGAGGAAAAGAAAAGAACTACAGTACTTTTTTATTTCTTTAGGTTCTTTGAAAGCCCTAGCAGATATAATATGTGAATATCCCAGTATCCATGAAAGGTATGTTCCATATTATTTGCTTAGTGAAAAAATCTTTATAGAACAAGTGTATTTCACATTAATCACATAGAAAACATCCCCATGCAGAAATTTATTCCAGCTATAAAAAAAAATACGTAGACTTAAATTGAGCTTAATATATTTTGTAAAGTAGCTAAAAATTCTACTGAAACAATTCTGATGAGTATTGTATTAGCTGGGAACTGAAGTTACAAAATCCAGAGGTATTATGACTTTTTCTTCATCCGTCAGACTTGGAGGCCATGAGAGTGCATTGTGGGTATGATAGCAAATGATAAAAATATGTGTGACATCATACAAGGGCCCTAACTGACGTACTTGGGCTGTATTCATGACATCTATAGGCATGTCAACATTTTGGTGTCATGATTTGTTGTAGATGCTGCTACTGGAAGCTGCATTCAGTTTAACTCCTTCCTACTTTATTTTGGAAGTTCTGGTTGTACAGATGAGAACTCCCAGGAAAGTTGCCTAATTCAAGCCAAATATTGTTTTCCACAGCTTCTGAAACCCTAATTATCTTTAATAACATTACACTAAATTTTAATGAACATTTCATTTTATACCCGCCAGTAATACTAAATCAAATTTATTCATTCGTTATTTGTAGCAGTCGATTTGTATTTGTTCCTGGTTCTGAAGACCCTGGTCCAGGCTCCATTTTACCAAGGTACATTTTTGACCTAATATTTATAACAAGATTATGTCACTGAAGGATGCTTTGACACATATACTTTTTTTAGGCCACCTCTTACTGAAAACATTACTGAAGAATTCAGACAACAAGTGCCATTTTCAGTTTTCACAACAAATCCTTGCAGGTATGTGTCCCTCATATGCCATTTAATAATACGGGGTTTCCTCACTGGGCACAGGATTGGAGTAAATGGTCACGAATGTGCTCCTATTTTATTTATTTTTTGGTGATGGTATAAAAACACTGGCATTCCATGATAGGTGGAATTTTGCTCCATAGCAAACTTTTATATGGAGTAAAATTACCTTCTGACCTTCCGGAGGACCACTGGAAGCAATCTAATGATCCATCATCAGAAAGATCAGGTTCCAATTATTTTATCCCATTTAGAGGGTAAGAATCCTTTGAAAACCAAAGGTTTTTTATTCCCAGCCTTATGTTATCCCAGCCTTATTAATAAGAGCCCCTCACCTCTTAATGGGAATTTGAGCTATGTTTGTTGCCAAATATTGATTTCTAGAAGTCCCACTTCCATTTCCCCCCTCCCAAACCACAAAAAATGGGCTGAAACTGCTATTTGAGGGTACATTAGGTAAATTTAGGAGTTCAACAATGTAATCTGGAAGTATTTTTGAGGTTGCAGGTACATAGAGACCACTTACCTCTATTACTTAGCAACAAAATCTATATAAAAATTTGGGACAGAGCTGCTGGCATATTTGACTTAATGGTAAATTCTCTTTGGTAACTAGAAAACCTTCAGAAGAGATAAAAGTTGCATTTGTTACTTTCAGAGTCCAGTACTGTACACAGGAAATAATAATCTTTCGGGAAGATTTGGTAAACAAGATGTGCCGTAACTGTGTCCGTTTCCCTAACAGTAGTTTGGATATTCCTAATCATGTAAGATCAAAAAAACATTCAATATTTTGAAATAATCTTTGGGTTGAGGGATTTTGATTGGCTAAGAAATTGAAAGACGTATGGGAGTTCTTACTGATTTGTTACTGCTTGGGCAGATAACATCCAACAAGTTTACAAAGATTTTGTGCAGGAAACAATGCAGAGAAAATGAGAAACAGAATGAAACACGTAACTTAGTGGAATAACTTTATTAAAAGATAATATGGATTAAGCTCACTAAAATGGAGAATAATTTTCCCAGCAAAGAATGATTCATTGGAATATTCTGCAGCTATTCACCAGCTCTGCAGGGTGATTACTCTCCTTTAGATGATGTAATTTTAAGGGAATCTCACAATACTACTCAGAACAGTGTTCTCAAGTTCCTTCAAAACTGAGGGAATTGAAATAAATCCTAGATCTGGTTCTACAACCTGTAAACCAATCAAGTCTATTAACAAACATATTTTACTGACCAACAAACAGGACAAAATCAATTTTGAAATCTGTAATTATTTATTTGCAATAATTCATGGTGAGTTGAGGGGTTATATGTTAGGAAAGAATTGTAACATCAGTTTACCTTCATATGTAATTTAATAGCTCTGTTTTTTCACCTTTCAGTTTGTAAAAACTATTTTATCACAAGGACATTTGACTCCATTGCCTCTTAATGTCAGCCCTATCTATTGGGCCTATGACTACACCTTGAGAACTTACCCTTTGCCAGATCTGATTGTTTTTGCTGACAAATATGACCCATTCACTGTAACCAACACCGATTGCCTTTGTATAAATCCGGTAAGATCGTGCTTATATTTTTCCATCATCAAACAATGATGAAAATATGTTTCTAACAAGCAACATATATTAGAAATAACAAAGCTGGTCAAATCCCAGACTAACAAATCATCCAGATAGTATCTATCATGGATTTTTGTTGTTCTTCTCATAATAGATACTGTCTGCATCATTATGAAGCATAGTATCATTTTCTGTCATTAAAAATAATCTTTCTGTTATAGCATCCATCTTATTTTCAAATGTTTTAAGATAGGCTAAAATTATTTATTGTAGACAGAAAATAAAAGAAAAAATGAATTTGTAATGACTACTGTCATATTAATTTTCATTAATAAAGAGTTACTACATGATGTATTTGAACTTATATTTAGAGGTGTTAAGTATGTATTTTAAAATTATACCTAAAGAGAAGACATATATTCAAGAAGATGGCATGGATGAAAAAATTTTCTATGCTGTTTTTCTTAAATACCAGGGATCTTTTCCAAGGAGTGGATTTTCATTCAAAGTTTTCTACCCCTCGAGCAAAACTGTTGAAGACAGGTAAGGTCACTTTTTAAAGAAAAATTACTGAGTATAGAAGAACATCTAATTTACTGTTCTTCATGCTGTCTGATAAAAACAGATATAACTTGATAGTTGTAGAGTTATTGAATAAATATAACTTGACAAAATAAATTATCACCATTATTTTGTATCACTATTAATGTCTATGTAAAATAAATGTGCTTTTATATAGATATAATAAGAAGAATGCAGGGGTAAGAGATAACTAGAACAGTAACAAAGAAGGGGTTATTGTGCTGAAGGGAACAGCTCTGACAAGGATAAGGTAATGAGACATCTTTTTGCAGAAAGGATTTCCTTTCAGACTGCACGGTGTCTGTGCTCAGAAGTAAAGGTAGCTTGTCTTTAGTTCATATTTGAAAGTGCTATAAATAAATGCAGATTTGGTAATATAGAAGCAGTTACTGTTAATGAACTGATATTGGACCAATATGGTAACAGTGGCTCATGTTACCTAGGTAGGTAAAATGTAGAAAACTTTTCTAAATACACCTTGCAGGCTATTAACTATATTTGACATAACTGAAGAGCTAATGTACACAATACTGGGATACAGTGACTTAATTTCTTAACAACAAGCTGTTCCCAATAATATCAAGCTGAACATGTTTGGGGAGGGTTCCCAATGGATCTGGAATTCTTCTAGGGCAAAATGATTCATGTATTCATAATTTTATTGGTGTAAATTATTGCCTGATTGATTTTCAAGCTCACTATAACCCCTTAAAAAGTGGATGGACATTTTTAGACCTTTGAGTTGGCTTCTGCAACTTAAGCATCTTGAGCTATCCAGTATCCTAATGTAATAGAAAAGGGAGGCAAATGATCTGTTGATGTCAGTCCTGAAAGTCCTAAATCAAATTACAAAACTATCTCAATAGAGAAATTGAAACTTAAAAAACAGAACACTCATTGTGAGCATGAATAAGTAAATATAATTCAGCCTGTTTCTGAACTTGATAATAGTAGAGTATTTCTCCTAAATACATCCACAGAGTGTCACCTAATAAACAAGATTAATGATGTCCTTTCGCTAAATACCCTAGAGAAATTGTATTTTGGCATGACTAATGATTTATTACTATACCCAAATTAAATATACTATGGGACCGCTTTAGAAAGATACAGAATTTGCCTGACAAATTGTTGAAACCAAGCAATCAAAACATGGAACACCAATTCTGTACCAGTTATTAAATCTGGACTTGAGCTTTATAATCCTAACAGTTTGGAGCCATTTTACTTAGACTACTATTAAGCAGACCCAATTGGATATTTTTCCTCACAGGTTTTTTATGTAGTGAACCTCGTACCTTTAAATAACAAGTGGCCTTAGTGTATAAATGTTGAAGTTTTTTTTTTAAAAAAACTGTGTTTTCCAGGTTTGCCTTTCCTTCCATTTGGTTTGAGAAATTGAATTTAATATAGTGGATTATTCTGTATTTTTAAATATTGTTATCTGACTTTTGAAAGTTATGTTCCAAGACAAATATATGTGTGAATAATTCAGTAAGATATATAAATAAAGTCTGTTTTGTATTATCAAGTCTTAATCCTTGATGTAATCTCAGACAAGTATATAATGGCACTTACACTTAATTCTCAGTGCAGAGGATAAAGAAGTACTCTTTAAATACTTTAAGAAAAGAAGTACAATGTTGCTTTCAAAACTGCCAATGCTGTTACAAGTAATGTTAACACTGTTTTTGTTTTAAATTTTCAGCAAACTCCATGGTCTCTAAATCTCAATCAAGAAGAATAAGCCAAAGTTTCTGGCCTTAAAATGATTGAAGTACTACAAGTGTTTCTTAAAATTTAGGATCATGACTGTAACTGCATGTTATAGCTAATATATCTTATGTATTGTTATATATCTTGTAAATACATTTCTATATAATGATGTTCATTCATGTGTCACATCTTATACTTCAAATAATTTACAAAAAAATGTTTTCTACTTCTTCTAACTTCTAACTTCCAAAATATTCAAAGCAAAAATCTATTTAACTTTCTTCTGATTAGTATTAAACAAGTAACATGAATATTTTTTAGAACAAATATACACATTTAAACAGGACTGTATATGGGAGGAAATACTGGCTTTTAAAAATGACCAAATTAAAACATCCTTATCCATGTTATGCAACCAAGATGGAACAGGAAAGATGTTAGAAACTTAAAACAATTTTTCTTTTAAATGAAAGAGGATATTGCCCAGAAGTTAGTTGTACATACCAACAGCAAGTTTCAGGAATTATTCTGATAGAAGCTTTAGAAAGCATCACACACAATGGAAGTCTTAAGTTATTTAAAAATATTAATGGCTTTGAGTACTTCTATATACTATTAAAACTCTTGTTCCCATAACCTTTAGCTGGGCGAAACAGTGCATCAAACTTTTTTATACATGGTACTTCAAATGGGCTAATTTAAAGTATGCACCCAAACTCCTGACTCCATGTGACATATGTCATAAAATATTTCCTGTGATCAACTGCTATGTTTGACTATGCTATACAGTTGTACTTTCAAGGAAGGTATATCTTTGAGTATTTCCTTGGAATTTGTAAAAAGTTTGCAATACATTAAAAGCTCTGCCACTGTTCAAAAGCATTGAGGAATGTGCTATGAAAATATCTCTGAAATGTTGACCCAGTAAGTAATGGGTTGTCTAGTAAGCTATATAAGATGTGAACAAATGTTAATCTTTTGCTGAAAAAATGCTTTCATGTTGGATTACAAGAGAAATACGATTGATGGAACTTGGGTATGATCCTCTCCAACTTATCAGCAGTTTGCTTTTGGCCATCACAACAGGTATGATAGCTGTAATGGCACACTGAGCTAAGGCATGATTACCCAGGAAAAGTTATATCTACTGCTTACAGAATTGATAACTACATCTACTTATTCTTTTTCTGTCTGAGCCCTGCGAGTATGACCACCATTGTGCCAGCCAAGGAAAAATGGTATTTGAAAGAGCAGATGCAGTAGTTGTTCTTGATACCAGCAGCTTATTTCTTGCCTTCTAGGCATATAAGGGAACTGAGGGCTGGGTCTACTCTGCTGCACTATCCCAAAAATGTTCAGGGGTAACAAAACTTAATGATGTTTGGACTCTAAGATGATTTCTTAAACTTCATAGAGACAGGAAGTTTACACCTGCTGCTGAGTTGTTTTCTTTTAGTTTGGCAGTTGTTTGGAAGGCTCCCAGTGTGTTGTCAAGTATCTACCACAACGTGGCTCTGATCCTGTTCGTTATATTTTCTGGCAAAGATCCCTTTGCCATAAAGAGGTCCAGGCTCTGAAGAGCGCTTGGTCTGTTTTGCGTCTCAAAAGGGGATGGGCTGGCATTCCGTTTACTGTGGTCGCTATGCCAACAGACCAGGCTCGCCATATTGTTAGGAATGTTTCCATGGCAACAAAAACCACGAGCGAGCGGTAACCGCCACATCGTTTGAATTCACCTCTACAGAGACCAGGACGGCTCCCTGCTCCCCTCCCTTTTTGCAACTGTCTGTCGAATCGGTCGAGCAAAGGAAACGAAGCTTCCTTTGCAGGCATGGCGGGCCATTTAGGCCTGGAGGACTTGAATCTGACTGGAGAAGAAGCTGAGCGCCTGACAAGCGCTTTCAAGGACGAGGGCTTCCGTACTCTTTTCGCGGAGTACGTGGCCGAACTGAACAATCCAGAACAAAGGGCCATTTATGAGGCCGAAGTGATAGCTATGGAGCGACAGCGGGGCGTCGAAGCCCGCTTCCTCCACCCCACGCCTGGCTGGGTCCTGCGCACGAGCCAGGCTGGTAGCCGGCGCTGTTACATCAACATCTGCAGCAACCCGCTAATAGGGAGGCCGGAGCCTCGGCCAGAGTCTGGAGGTTACTGCTGGCTTCTGCCACACTCCTTAGCGCCGGGCCGCGAGGAACTGAGCCGCAGCCAGCCGCGTGGGCCTCGCCGCCTGGTCTACGACGTCGTCTTCCACCCGCATACCCTGCGTTTGGCCGCCCGCTTAGCCCAGTTCCGCCGTCTGGTAAACGACACGGCCTTGGAGGCGGTAGAGAAAAACTTCTCCCCGCAACTGGATCGCACGAACGCCGTTCCCCTCCGCCGCATCAAGTACAAGGGCGTCCCGCAGGCCACGCTGCTCCGGACGCCGCTTGCCGCAGGAGCTCGGCCATCGCCAGAAGAGGGTGGAGAGCCAGCCGACTCTCCCTTGCCGCCTTTCCCTTCGCCCTACACCTATCCGCCGCCCAGTCCGCAGTACGAAACTCCGAGCCCCCCTCCGCCCAAGCCAGCCCCGTCTGCCACCACTCCGCAATGGACCCTCCAGCACCGCTCCTACGTGGACCTTCAGGATTATCGCAACAGCCGGGACTCCGCGCCTAGCCCGATCCCCCGCGAGCTGGTGGTGACCATTGAACTGCCGTTGCTCAGTTCTGCCGCCCAGGCCCAGCTGGAGATCCGGGGCCAGGAACTCCAGCTGGATTCGCAGCGCCCTGCGGCCTACCATCTGCGCGTCCCTTTGCCCTACGCAGTGGAGGAGAACCGTGGACGAGCCACGTTCAACAAAGCCAAGAAACAACTGGTGGTCGTGCTGCCGGTTTTGCGGAAGCCTGACGCGGGGTTGACTTTCAGCATCCAAGCTGCGCAAGAGCAAATCGAGGCCTCGCCAGAAAACGAGGAGCAGCTGCAAGAAGACAGCTGCATCAGCCCGTATATAGACGGTGCGGAAGTGTGTCAAAAGACCAGCTATTCTGAGCAGGCGCTTCCCGTTCTTGTGTCCGACGTAGAAATAACTCCGACGCTCTCTTTAGCTGTTGCTACAACAAATGATACTGTGGAGACAGGTTTAGTTTCTGACGTGAACGGCCCAGTTCCGCTCAGTGCTCACGAACGGACTGTACGTAACAATCTGGAGTTTTCGACGCGTTCGGGAGAAGAGAATTCCATTGTTTCTTGTGCTTCTGAATTTAATGCTGCACTTCCCGTGTGCAACGAGAACAATAGTGAAGGGGATCCGGGGTTGACCAGAAGCAGTAACAACGTGATCTTGGGTGCACAGCCTGAAGGTACCGGTTTAGATTCCCTTTCCCCCTCTCTGCATACTGACCAGACTTGGGAGCTCCTTACAGATCCTGTTGTTTCTTTAAATCAGGAACATCTCTGTACCGACATGGAACTTAATAAAAGTTCCAACATCGCTAATGTTGAACTCCCATTATGTCCAGATAACAGCACAATCCCGTGTATATGGTCCTCTGATAGCTTGGATCATTCGGAGACAACTTTGTCAATTGATACAGCAAACCCCACTACTTCTAACCACGTGGAACATTCTTTTTTGTACCCTGGAAAGAGAACCACTGTTTCTTCTGTTCAGCCTTCACAAAAGCTTGAAATTGCTGGCGATACTCATATAACCTCTACTTGCAGTCCTGATCCTTCAATATCTTCTGCCAGCACTCTATATCCTCCTTTTAATTGTACTCAAGATGAAAAGTCTTTGGTGATCCTCTTACAGGTTCCAGATATTGTTCCCTTGAGTCTCCAGGGGGAAGTGGGCACAAATTACTACTGGGTGAATTTTGCAAACAAAGACTCTGTTTCCTATAATTTCCTCTTGCAATTTCTTCCTGAAAATAAATTATCTTCTCCAGAAAGTGAAGTTAATGTATCACCTAATAATATTGTCATTATCCTCATCAAATCTCCTGAAACCACTGGAATTTGGACAAAGTTCTATTTTGGTTCAAATTATGATAATTTACAGGTAAATTACTTTTTAGATTTTTATATTACCTCCTATAGTCTACTGTATTTAAGTTCTTTACAATTTGGAAATATGCATGATAGTTCAAAATTCTACATGTATTTTATTTCATTCTTTCTGTACAGAATGTGGGATAGTAGATTTTATCTAATTTGCCCAGTAATTTAATTCTTTCAGCAATTGAGGTAATAAATTAGTTATTGATTTAAATTTACACTTGTTTACTATTTTGTTATCACAGTTTGAAGGTCAGCATAGCAAATGTATTCAGAAGCAAGTTTTCATAGCTGCATTTTTTAGGTTGTAGCTTTACTTGATGCAGTAAATATGTAATTGCTTAATTACTGTGCATTTCTGATATTTTTGGTAGTGGCTTGATGTCCTGTGAATGGAAGTCATAGTTAGGACTCTTTAGAAACAAGATGTATCAGAATACTGGACTATTGGAAGGGGGGATAGTTATGCCACTGCCTGGGTAAACATTGGTTTCCTGTTGCTGTTTTTCTTTTACTGCTCAGCTATGTTGATATTGTAGTTGGATATAAAGCTTATTACTTGATGGCAGTAGTTAATTCAATTTTTAATCCTAGAAAGTGATAAGGGTCTTCCTATTCATTTTCTCCCTTTTGCAGCATTATTCATTGGATATGTAATCTATAGACTTTCAATGTGGACTTTAGAAATCTAGAATATCTTCCATTTGGGACAAGGTTTTGTTACAAAGAATAATGATTTAATACATTCCTCTCTTTAGAGTAATATTCTATGGTATATTGTCTCATTCTTAACTCTTATCTGCTTTTTCTATCAAATAATCTGAACACTGAATCACTCACAAGATCACTGATAAAGGAGTTCTAGATTGTAGAAGCTCCATGTCATGGGACACCTTTTATGTAATGCTAAATTATTGCTAGCAGAAGATGCCTATGTAAAGCACCTGGCTCAAACATTCTCCCTTTTCATTATTGCCTGTGGGATGGAGCAGAAATAAAATCCCAGCTTTTGTAAAACATTCTTGGTTTCATACCATATGGAAATTAAGAATTACACTTTAAAATAAATTCTACTTTTGCCTAATGACAAAAACAATTCAGATCTTGATCTTTTTGTTCAGCAATATCTATTGTAAAATATCTATATAATATATAGACCAGTGGTGGCGAACCTATGGCACGCGTGCCAGAGGCGGCACTAGGAGCCCTCTCTGTGGGCACGCGCGCCATGCCCCGGAGATGGCAACCGTCTCTCTTCAACCAGTAGCCCGTTAACTCACTGAGGTCCCACATGGCCAGATTCATCCCAGCACCCACGCGCTTGCTGGCCTCTGTGTGCAGGGGCCAATGGTGTCAGGCAGCAGCCACCCCGGCCCCTGCCTTGACCTGCGACATGGCACCCCCGCCCTGCCTCGCCTTGCCTCGCCTCACCCCACAGAACCAGCCTCCTGCCTACCGCCCCATCTGCCAGAGACCCCTGGATCTCCTCCAACCCTGCCCGGCCCCCACAGGCGTCCCTCCCCACGAGCAACATCGGGCTGGCCACGCCCACCCATCTGCCATGACCACTGTAGCCATGCCCACCCAGCAGGCCATGCCTACCCAGCAGGCCACGCCCATCTGGCACCCGGCGAACCCCATCTGGGTTTTGGGTTGAAGTTTGGGCACTCGGTCTCTAAAAGGTTTGCCATCACTGATATAGACATATGCTCATAAAATAAAAACTAATAAGAGATTTTGTTCATTTTGGAGATAGAAACTAGATATAGAAGAAACTTGATTTTTCTTTTTGTTAGAAAATTCACTACAGAATATGAGATGTATCTCTGTAAAAAGAGAATTTTAAAGTCTAGGTAAAGCAATTGCAATTCCAGCCAATTGTCATGCAGTTAGTAGAACATCTAAGGCAGCGGTCGCCAACCTTTCTGGCTCTGTGAACTGGCAGTGGCGGCGATGGTGGAGGGGAAGGTTTTGCAAGCTCATCCGCCGCTTGTGCAGACCAGTCCCCCACAGGTCGTGGACCACTACTGGTCCACGGACTGGAGGTTGGGGACCTCTGATCTAAGGGATCTAAGTACATGGACGGCTAGTATGTAAGATATACTATAGTCATATTCAGTTGTTTACAAGCATTTAGGATTTCAAGGTTACTGACCAGCCCTTTATGTTAAGAAAATGGAGCAGCCACCAATGAAATTGTTTTAATTAATGAGATATATACTTCTGATAACTACAAGTAGTCCTCAACTTACAACCACAATTGAGCCCAAGATTTCTGTTGATAATTGAGACAGTTGCTAAGTGAATTTTGCCCCTTTTTATGACCTTTCCTGCCATAGTTTTTAAGTGAATCATTGCAGTTTTTAAATTAGTAACATGGTTGTTAAGTGAATCTGGCTTCCTCAGTGATTTTGCTTGTCAGAAGATCACAAAAGGTGGTTGCTAAAGGCTCATATGACCCAAGGACACTGCCACCGTCGTAAATATGAGTCAGTTGCCAAGTACCTGAATTTTGATCACATGACCATGGGGATGCTACAAGGATCATAAGTGTGAAAGTGAAAAATGGTCCTAAGTCACTTTTTTCAGTAATGTAACTTTGAATGGTCATTAAATGAATTTTTGTTAGTTGAGGACTACCTGTATTTTTTCCATCAGTCTAGCTGCCTCTTTGCAGACTAGTTGAGACTTCCAAAACCACATAAAAGCCATTACTATAACAGTTGCATAGAGATGTTCACATAGGTGACAGTTGCCTAATCTATGCAAACAGGTGCTACTGGCTCACCAATCAAACTTGGGAAAGATTCCCAATTTCAACCAATATTTGAATACTCAAGTTCATTATATGATAAGGAGATTCCATGGACTGAAAATTTCAGAAGGGATAATTACCCTAAGAGAGATTTCTATAAAAGACACAAAAAGATAGGTTTATAAGAATACAACCAAGTTGTTATTCTGCAACATTTGGCATGCTTCTTTGTTGTTAGGATTTCTGTTTACCTTTTCCAAAATCATTCTTATTTTTATTCTGGTATTTTATTCTGAAAGCTGGCCTGATTTTTCTCCCATTCCTTTCACATGCTGGATTTTGCCAACCACTGTGGAAAATATTTTTTTTCTTGTAATAGTAATTAGATCCATGACTTGTTGAACTTTTGTCTCATCATTCAAAATGTACCCATTAGTTGGGAAAATGTATTAATTTTTTGAGAGAGTTCTGTATAATGACAAAGTTTGCCTCTACTACTTCTGTAAATGCTGTGTGCATTGGAGAGGCAATGTAATTTTTCATCTACTCAAAGGTTACTAATTTGTTAAATGGGGTTTCAAATGTCAAGTGTCTTTCTGAATAAAAAAGATCTGTCCATTTTATTATCTTTTTAGGTACGGATCAGTGATGACAGGGAGGTACACAAAAAACTTTCTATTTCAGTATGGATCAGTGGTGACAGGGAGCTACACAAATAACTCTGGTGTTTTTATCAGAGGCTGCTGCAAAGTCATTAATTTAATGGTTTACTGAACCTATGAATTTATTACAAACATTGCCATTGATGTGAGTATTCCACAATGAAGATAAAATCACAAATAACTGTCTTTAGTTCACTGAAGTCAGGTAAGATTTTCAGCATGTGGAGCCATAGAGAGATTGAGGTAGGTCCATCCATGCCTTGTAGCTCAGTTGTGCTCATATGTCCATGCCTTTCACTGCTAGTGTTGAAACACCCAAAATTTGATTGCTTGTGTGAGATGAATAATTGTTTTATGAGTTATAGTTGACCTATACAGCTCCTACTACTATTAATTTTGTTGCCTATATCTGTTTTTCTGCCTATTAAAACTTTCCATCTATAAGGAAAAATGATTGAATTTAGAAATGCATCCTGCCCCATCAATATTACATACATTTTTGGAATATTTAATAATTTAGGGGGGAAAATCAGTGTAGTACTATTGGCTAGTATTATATCAATTCTGTCCTTCCTTTGTATAGGCATTTCCAATCTTAACTTTGGATTTATATAGTATAGAAGCTAACATGTAGAAATAAAAACAAGCAGAGATTACAAATAAGCTTCAAGTAAAGGTGCATAAAATAGAATTCCCATGAAGGAACAGGGAATGCCGGATTTGCTATCTGATGAAGCAAATGTTTGGTATCTCTTCCCAGAGGATTTGTTCTTCTAGTATAAGTAATTCAAATAGCAGCACTTTTGAGGGGTTGTTTTTGTGTGTGTGTGTGTGTGTATTAAAATACAATAGAGCCACTGAACTCGGTTAGAAAAATCTTTTTAATAATTACAACTTAGCTTTCGTCAATCCTCTGTTGACATCGTCAGAGTGGTAATCGGTGGTTAGACAAACCTGCTTATATAGCTAGATGGATGTTTAGCAATCTAGCCATGGAGCGCGTGAGTGGTCCACCCACCCTCCGCCCTCCCACAGTTAGCTGTCGTATTCCTGATTGTGCTGTATTGGCCGGTGTTCGTTTCTATTTTAATATTTTCCTCCCGCTGCCTGTCCCACCCGCCGGCTACACTCCTCCTGCTGCGCGCGGCTGCTCAGCACTGTTGCCGGATTTTCCCCCTCGGTGTCTCGTCCAGCATTCTCGTCAGATTGCCGTGTAGTCACGTCCGGTAACGATCCTCCTGTCGCGCATCCCGTCTCGATCGTGCTGGTCTGCAGTCCTTCCCTCAATCCTGCAAAGGGCTGTGCTAATGTCCCCCTTTCTCTGCTTACTGTGCCCTCCTGCCTTTCTATGGGTAAACGTCCTGAATTTTCAGAATTTCCATTCCTGCGGTGCGGAGGTGGTAAAAAATTCGCTCGCTTTGCTGCCCTGCGCAGCTGTTCATGCTTTCTCAACATTTGGTAGGCTGGCAGCAGCTCTACATGCCGGTTGATCGAATGTTCCTCCGATAGCCAAGCCTCTTTCAATAGGCGGCCACCTTTCGTGAAGTCCTGGGCGATGACCTCAGCCCCCGCAAAATTAAATATATGGCAAGGACTTCACGAAAGGTGAATTTAACACACACGTGTATATACTTATATACGTATAAGCTGCCATGAGTGCTCTAACAAAACAGACTAAGTGAATTGTATAAATTAACAAATAGATTTTCTGAAAATAACTATTTTACATAGTCAATTTGACATAATGCAATAGATAATTCTACTTACGACTGAAATTGCCAATTTTATTGAACATGTATTTGTTATATATAGTTTGTTCAAAATCTTATTTTGATTGATTGGTACCGGTATAATAGATTGAGATTTAATGGTAGCATCTGAAATACTTTTTGAACACTGCAAATAATTCTAATTCTCATTTGAGAATATTAATCTAGATGGTTATATCTTGCTTCATTATAACTGGCATTATGTTGATATTAGTGTATTTTCAGCCTGCATGGGAAAGCGAGTTTATTTCTTCATGCAGAAATCATAGTACAGGTTGTCCACAACTTAAAACAGTTCATTTAGTTTGTTAATATACACTGCCTTGAGTTATTTATAAAAATAATAAAGCCAAGATATAAATCTTTAAAAATGATTAGTCTTAATGAAACAAACTAACATTGCCAGTTAGGCCTTTTTAATATCAATGCTAAACCATAATTGTTCAGCCATGGATTATTGAATGGATTCACACAAGATGGCTAGTAATAAATTATAGTTTAAAAATCATAGTACTGAGTACTGTAAGTTAAATATAGTGAAGGTTAATTTTGAATAAATAAATTTGATAGATTATTGTTTTAGTGATATTGGTTGTTTTTTAAAATCCCAATCAAACTAATAGCAAAAAAAATCTGACTCATTAAAGAAAAAAAAAGTGGAAGTAAATATAGGTGAACGGTAAAAATCAGAAAAACATGCAGTTCCTACTAATTATTTTTCAATTGCTGGTGAATATGTCTCAAATTGTTGACCTTTGAATATTTATTATTTATGTAGGAGTTACATTTATAATCTGTCTTTTGTTCGGGAACTGAAGATTGCAATTTGCTATATGGTCTGCACTTTTATTGCCCATTAAGTTAATGAGTCTGCAGCAAAACGAATATATGAATGGAAATTGAATGGGTCAAGAATTACTATGTCTAGCTGATGGTTACACTCAACAAGTCAGAAGTAAAGAGTTTAGAGAACAAAAGCTAGTCTATGAGGCAGTTTATGAATGTCATAGAACCAACATGAATTTACTAGGACAGAAAGATATGGAGCAAAAGTGAATGCTTTTTTATCTCTTGCCTAGTGTTTTTTTTTCCTCTTTTTTTAGTAAACATTAATTATTCCAAAAAGAATAGCATTATAGATACATACTATATGTACATACTATTTGAAAATATGAATGTTAGGATTAAAACCTGAACAATTTATTGCGAAGGTTACCAAGCATGTGTTTATTTTGATATATCATAAGAATCTTGAATAAATAGCAGATAATTTTTGGAACAATCTATTTTCTTTAAAATGTTGCTGCCTTAACTACTGTCAAAACAGAGCCGCATTGTGGAAGAGCCACTAATATTTAAGGGACACCCCCCCCCATCCCTTTTCTTGTTTAGAACATGTGTATCAGAGAAATTGCTGGCCTCTTGATCAAGCTGTTAAAAGCTTTTTCTGGGGTTGCCTCTTGGGGCTATTATCATTTTAACCAGTGCTAGTGCCTCTGGGAAATTTCTACTACACCCCCCCTTCATTTTGCATTGCTTGGAAGAGTTGAATTTTTGTGTCAAGACTGACAAAAGCCCTTGAGATCTCCAGATCCTCATTGTTTTTCAACCTGCTGTTTTAATTTGACAGTGAAGGGATTTTCCCTTAAATTAAATCCCATTATATGTCCTAATTTTAAATGCCTGCAATCTCCTCAGGAGAAACATTTAATTTGGTACTGGATAAAGGCTAATGCAATTCTTGGTTGCATTAGAAAATCACTGTATCAAAGATACTTGTGATCATACCTGTATATAGTTCTGGACACCCCACTTCCAAAAGGATATTGATCGGTCAGAAGAGGGTGATGCATTGAGGATATGTTCTTTGAGAACAAACTGAAGGAATATGGGATATTTAGTCTGAGGAAAAGACTAAGGGGAAATGTGATATTGTCACATCTGTGTTCAGAATAGGAAGCTGTGTTGGATGCACTTGCTGCCTTATTTGTAAAAATAATAAAGGCAGGATACAAATAAATCCAGCATTTTTAGCATCAAGATGTAATGATGGGGAAAAGTAGAGCAACTATATATATTTCTGACAAAGGTTGCATAGTCAGTCTAGAACAGTGATGGCGAACCTTTTAGAGACCGAGTGCCCAAAAACTGGCACTCCCCTGCCCCGTCCCCGCTCTGCCCCCCATCCCCCGCTCCGCCTGCCCACAGGACCACTCACCACCTCCAGGGCCCACCGCAGATCCCCCAGGCAGCCCAGCAGCGCTATGGAGGTCACGCCCTCTGCCCGCGCCCTGCAGCATCAACTGCATCATGGGGTGTGAGGGCAGAGTCTTGTCTATGCTGCCTGGCTGCCATGTCCTTGCTGCGCTGCTCCGTGTGGGCCACGCTCGAGGACGACTCTCCTTCAGGGGGGCTGCTGGAGAGAAGGGGTCACGGGGGGAGGCAAGGCTGGAGCAATGGCACGTGTGCCCACAGAGAGGGCTCTGAGTGGCATATCTGGCACCCGTGCCTTAGGTTCGCCACCACTGGTCTAGAACTTGGTTTTTTTTGCAGCACTGTGCTACCAGCATCCACAATCTTTTGTGTATGCTTGAACCAATTTCTGCTTGAAGTATTTGTAATAATTTACTGCTGATGCATGTACAGTAAATAAACCAATGCATTAAAAAACAGTATTCCAAAAGTTATAAAATCTACACAAATAAGAACATTCTTTTTTGAACAACATAAAACCTTAAAGACACACATATTCCATGCTGCTTCTTTCTGTTACTTAATAAATAGATTCTACTTCCATATTTTTTACTATTTTTAAGCAATATTATATGCTAACCTATGGAAAAAAATTCATATTTTAAGATGGCTACAAAAATATTCTTGAGAATTGAAGCTAGAACTGAACTGGTGTTATACTTTTATGTGGTTGTTTAGCATTTTCCATTGGAAAGGTGATCAAAATCTTGCCTATATGACAGAGAAGTTCTTTGCAAAGAAATGGCTTCTGAAACTGCTTTAAAAAACATCATTATAGAGCTAACAACCTTATTTTATTTTTGGAAGTTACTTTTTTTAAGCCATACAGTCATAATTTCAGTATAATATTCTGGTACATGTTCCATTCATTAATATATAATGTCCACAGTTTTTTTCTCAGAGTGCTATTGTATTATCTGATTTCATTTACAGTATATGGCTTAAGAGCTCAAAGCACCTTACAGTGTGCTCCCGCTTTTATTCCCCCCCCAAAAAATCTTGTGAGTTAGGCTGGGCTGGGGGGGGTTGCCCAAAGTCCCCCAGTGAATTTTTGTGGGTGAAGGTTGGCTCCTTGGTGACAGTTCAGCTCCTTGACTACTGCACCATCCTTGCCCTTTGCTGTTCCCATTTGTCATTCCTTTCCTTTTTACAAAAGACAGTGCAATTGGATGCTTTCAGAGCATGCCTTCCCAATTTGGTGTCAAAGATTATGTTAAGAGTTGTAATCCTTCACATCTGGAGAGCAGCAGATTAAAGAAGCTGCTTCAGAATGTATGGCAATTGTGTGTGTGGGGGGGGAATATTGGGTCCTTTTTTCCTCAAAGGCTCCCTGCATCATGAAAGTCTCCTTGAAGAAAAAGAAAAAAAGAAACTCTTGTGGTGTCTTCAGAACTAATGTTTTTACTTTGAAATAAAATTTAAATCCTTCCATGTTTGTTTTACCTTTAGGAAAGATGGTTTATCACTGAAAACAATGTTGATAGGTTTGTCAGTCACCCAGGGATATGCTGCTCCAGTCCATCGGAGAAAGAACACAAGCCATTAATTGAAGTACTGGATGTCTCTGAGGGCAAAAGCCAGATCAGATTAAAGGTAAATGGTTATTCAGCATATGTCTGTTACCTGTTTCTAAAACTTGAGAGGATCTATCACTATGGTTACCCTCACCAGTCCTGATTAATGTTCTTGAGGGCTTATTCTTTGTATGAACAGTGATTTGGAAAGTAGAATACTGTGCAGTATGCATTGTTCAAAAATAAAGCATCTAGGGTTGTTGCAGCAGCACTTTGGATTCAAATGGGTAAAAGATGTTTCAGAACACATATTGGCTATCAACAACTTCTTAAAGCAATTCTATATTTTCTTGGCATTATGTGGCTGCCCTATACAGTTGTGCACACTTAAAAAGGTGAATTTGGTTTATGGAAGAGTCAATTTGTGCTACGTACATATCCATGCATATGTTGCATTGGCCTAATACAGTGGTTCTCAACCTTTTTAATGCTGCGACCCCAACCGGTCGTAAGTCGAGGACTAAACCGGTCGTAAGTCGAGGACTAAACCGGTCGTAAGTCGAGGACTACCCAACCGGTCGTAAGTCAAGGACTTTCCCTGCCCGGGAGCGCCGCGCATGCGTGGTTCCGCCCCCTGCGCCGGCCGAGGCGTAGCTGGCAAGCGGCAGCAGGCCAACCACCAGCTGGCCCAGCCCAAGGGAGGTAAGGCATCCGCCGGAAAAGGGGAAAAAATGGCGGACAAAAAAATGGCGGACAAAAAAAATGGCGGACAGCCTTGCTTGGCGACCCCCATGAAATGGTCGATCGACCCCAAATGGGGTCCCGACCCACAGGTTGAGAACCACTGGCCTAATAAGAAATGACTGACCATCTCCCTTTTCTTTGCTAAATTAAATTCATTACATCTTCCCAAACAAGAATGCATATGCTATGTACTGTATAGATTTTAGTTTGTGACAGGATATATGTGTAAATTCTGTAGATAGACAATATTTTGAAGAAAATCGTAAGGTGAATAATAGAATATTGATGTGAGATTTATTTGTAGAGTAAAATTCAAAATGCTAATAAAAAGAAAGCAAGGTTACTGGGACTGATTATTTATTTTAGAGTTCCTTCTAAATTATGATTAATTACTTGAGTATCAAGATATCTCAAAATAGTTACACTGCATGTGTTCTCTTGCTAGACTTCTCCTAGGCCTGCCAATATAGATTGAATTTTGTATGATACTGAAGATATATTTGCAGGTTTTATTTAGATTTTCCTTATGTTAGCCAGTTTTTATCTTAAATCAGACTGGGAAAGTCCAGAGTGCATTTTGGGCTTTGCTCCTTGGCTGAGACTAGTGTAGAATAGTCTACACTGCAGTAAGCAAAAAAATGTAAGGACAGCAAACAACTACATTTGAATCCTAGCTCTACTTTTATTTTGAGAATGCTTCAGATTCTACTATTATATATTATTGTTTCACAACTATTATATTGTATTTACTTTTTCATCATTTATAAATTATGCTGCCTTTATATCTTGCCAGCCAAAATCCATTGTAGCAAAAGTTCTAGCTCTTATTGTACTAGGCTGGAATTATCTATTCAGATAATCACATGAGGCTCGTTGCTTAATTATTATTATGGTTGTTGCCATATTGTTTTAGATCAGCAGTCCCCAACCTTTCCAGTTTAGTGGCCTGGCCTGGCATGTGTGTGTGTGTGTGTGTGTGTGTGTGTATGTGTGTATGTGTGAGTGGCAGGTGCATGCACACACAACTCCATTTGTGCAGTCGCATGCGCGTGTCCTCCATTCACATGGAGCTTCGCACGCAAATGGAAGGTGCTTACACTCATGTGTGAAGCTCCACTTGTGCGAGTGGAGCTTAAATCTGAAATGCTGGGAGTGTGCAGTGGTTCGTGGTTAAAGACACCAAGCTTGTCAGCTGGGAACTGACAGCCTGGATCAATGGGGTGAGCTCCCATCACTTGTCCCAGCTCCTGTCCACCTAGTAGTTCAAAAGCATGCAGATGTGAGTAGCTAGATACCACTTGAGTGGGAAGGTAACAGTGTTCTGTGCACCTTGGCATATAGTCATACTGGCCACATGACCACAAGATGTAATGTCTTGGCTCTCTTGGCCAAGAAATGGAGATGAGCACTGCCCCCTAGAGTTAGACATGACTGGACAGGAAAACCTTTACCTAAGGCTGAAATATTTCAAGTAATACAACTTGATTTGACTGATAGGCATTTGAATGTAGTCTTGAAGAACATTGTTGGGTGAGAATAATTAATTTATATCTTGGTAAATTGGAGTTTGAGAATTTAGAAGCAAATTTGTTCATCTTTCTCTTCCCAGTCATACTCCTCACAAGCATTTGAAGATATCAAATTTCTCATAGAGCTAGGCTATCAATAAGACCATTTAATATTTAAATAATTAACAAAGTAGAACCAACTGGCACATCCAAAATGGTATAGGGTTTCCTGCCTGAGCAGGGGGTTGGACTAGATGACCTCCAAGGTCCCTTCCAACTTTATCATCATCATCATCATCATCATCATCATCATCATCATCATCATCATCATCATCATCATTATTACAGAGGCTGAAAGACCAAACAGATCAACTACTTCTTCATTTAGAATCATAACATTTCTCCAGGAACAAACATTTCTCCAAGCCCATATGGTGCTGAGGCATTGAGTAAGCAGAAGGCATTTTGCATACATTAATCATGAATCTTTTTGCTAAATACACACTAACCACCTGTCTGATATAATGCAGCATTGCTGCTAAGGAAGCCCCCATTGCTTTGGTAATTATATTCTGCTGTCAGGATTAGGAAACTCTGATCTAACTCAAAGGATTAGGAGAGTTAAGAAACTCTCCAACTATGTTTACAGGAAGTATAGCAAGAAGATAGGAGCACACATGTTTGTGTGATAGGGCCAGGCAAGGAGGAAATGCAAGTTGTTCTTGTTTGGTTAATGAGCTTGTTTATTAGGTTGAAACAGTGAAATGCTTTCTGTCTCTTCTACTCAACAGATAGAGAATGGTAGCCTTGAACCTGGCAGAAGAGAAAAAAGAGAGGGCAGTGAACAAGAACATGGCAGCAAACTTTTAACAGATGAAGAAAATTGCTCTGAACAAATCAAGAGTGTTTCAGGTTCATTTGCAACTATGCAGACAATGGGGGAAGTTGGCAAGGGATCAAGCTATTGTAAGGAGCTTGACCCTAGTGATCCCAGTGGGAGGATTCTGGGGAAGTTGCAGATAGATAAATTACATGAGTCAGGACTTTCTTTTGCAACAGGCAAAAGAGCCACGTCCTCAGTGCAAACTGAGCTTCAGGAGGGAGAGGAAGTGAATGAACATAAGGTGTCCTCACAGAACAAAGAAGAGTTAAACAGGTTAGCTCCCACTCCATTAAAGGAAACTAATATGCAAGATGGTAGTGTGGAGTATACAAGCTGTCACAGAACACAGTGTGCAGTCACCTTTGAAAATGCTTTGCTGTATGAACTGGATTAAATCAGTTTTGTAAGGTTCTTACCGAGTCTTCAGCTACCTCAAATTCTGCATTTACTTGTGAAGTGTACAAAAAGTCAGAGTTATACGGAAATTGAAATTCAACTGATGGAAGAAAAAAGGAATAGAAACTGCTTGTTCTAAGCCTTCATTTAGTTCAAAGATTTGAATGTCAGTAATTTATTACTGAATTTCAAAAATAAATAGGCAGTTCATTAAAGCAATACAGATTTCTCAGGCAAATCCTGGTCTAAATTAGATAACACAAGTTATAAAAGCTTGCAGAATCTGCAAACAATCTGCAAACACCTTGGCTTATAAGTAAACTATAAAACTATGTTTTTTGCGCAAACATGTAACTCCCTTATGAGCCATGGTTAATTGGGAAGACTGGATATAAAATTTCTGAGACGATTGTCTGAAAGGAATATAACTACACAGACCATTCGCATCTGCAAAATCTAATTCTGATGGTTTCCAGCTCTTTATTTTTAACATCCCCTTCTGTTTTCTCCAGTTTTCAGCCAAATGACAAATAATAACCCAGTAAACATTCTCCCCAAAATAGACGACATTTCATACAAAAACTTTGCTGTTAGAATTGCTTTCAAATGTGTATTTGCACAGCTTGCGAGTTCTCGTGCTATTTTTGCACCCTATAGGAGGCAAGAGAATAAAGGTTATTAACAATTAATTGCTGTATGGTTTGAAAACCTTTTCAGTCTTTCAGGAGCCTTTTTAATGTCACATTGGGGAAATTCTTCCACTGGTATGAAAAAGTGGTAACTGTAA
This sequence comes from Protobothrops mucrosquamatus, assembly GCF_001527695.2. Taxonomy (NCBI): domain Eukaryota; kingdom Metazoa; phylum Chordata; class Lepidosauria; order Squamata; family Viperidae; genus Protobothrops; species Protobothrops mucrosquamatus. The sequence continues at coordinate 14,922 of NW_015389764.1, read as the reverse complement.
AATGAAACCATTGAAACCAAATTGATTTTTTTTGTAAAGTGGCTAGGATTCTAATGCTTCCAGATTGTCAATTTTATTTACTTAAATTTTCAAAGAATTAATTTCAGAGCTTAATTTAAAAACATTTTGTAAGCATTGTCCTATTTTGTCGCAGCAACCATAGCAGGCTGAACCTTTTTTTGTTAAGTCAACAAGTAATGTCATTAAATAATCATCAGAAGACTTACCTATGCAAACAATAAGCTAGGTACCTCCATAAAAATATATTTTTAGATAATATATATTTGAAATTATGTTATCCTTTTGAATATGCAGATCACATTAAAACTGTCTTATTGAAATCCAGTTAAATTATCATAATATCAAAAACTACACAGTACGCTATAACAGAGAACTGTTCTAAATGTCAACTTAATTAAATTTCCTTGCTTAAGCCAACTTTTAATTATGCCCTAGAATTATCCATTAGGTGGAAAATGGCCTTTAGTGCTGTTGATTATTTGCTGGAAATTAGCAAGAGACATCACAAGTGCACGAAGCAAACACTACAAAGTCAAGATTAAAGGTTCCATGAAGTAAATGAACTTTCATCTGTGATTTACGTGGTTCCTAGCTGTGCTTAGTTTTAATTGGATTGTTCCATTTTGCAGACAATACAGACCAGAATTTTAACAAAACTCCCTTCTAAGTAAGAATGATTTAAATTAGTGTGCAGTCTTTCATCCATTTAACTTAAAAAAGTTCTGTCTGCATATTCAAATGAAATTATAAGAGATTTTATAAAATCTAATAAATCCTTTTGTAATCTTAAAAATATATTTTAGAAAAGCAAAAAAACAAGATACAGGTTTTGTAGTTTTTTTTGTTAATTCCTCCTAGTTTAATACACACCTGGATGTCATTTTTAAAATATAATTTATCAAAAATGTATTTATAAGATTAAGGTAGTTGTCCCAATTGTTTCTGTTGTCTGTACTTTTGCTGGAATTTGGACAAGCAATACATTTTGGATTTTTTCATTAAAAACAAAGGATGTATTTTAGAAGGTTTGTTAGCATAATGAACTTTTATGTGGGTTGCTTAGAAGAAATTTGAGACAAATTCTACTGTAGAGCTGAGCATATAGTTTAATTAAGTTGTGACTGTTTCCACAAGCAATGTTTTTTTTAGGGTATTAAGCCCAAAACTTATAGAGGTATTTTAGAATGTTCTGATTTTTTTTCTAACATTCAAATTCTATACTCAATGCTCTATAATTATATTAGGCTGCCAAATCTGAAAGTTAAACTGTTTCTATATGAATTAAATAGTATATTTTTAAAAAGAGCAGTTTACATGTCTTACTTTTAGCACTGCATTATGCTAACATTACTGTATCAAAATGTTTAATTTGTGATATTTAAAATCAAATAAAATTGATCCTATCAAACCATTGAAGTTTGTATTACAAAAACATGATTTTTTATTTTGGCATAATTAAAAAAGCTGCATAATTTTACATTAAAAGAAACCAATCTCAATTTTTCTCATATAAGCACACAGAAAATAAGATAATGCTTTTTGCAAATATTAAGGTATCAAATTTCAAGCAAGCCTGTAAAAGGTTATGGAAATGGAATACTGAGTGAGCAGAAGATCAAACTGTAAGGATAAAGAGGGGGAAAGAGTAAGTTACAAAATAAACTAAAAGCTAATTTTTGAAAAGTCAAGGACATTGATAGCAAAGGATTGACAGGGCCTCCATAGAAACAACTGCATCTACGATCTTTATCTTTGTTAAAAAAACAAGTTTGAAGATATTGAGAATACCTTATAAAAGGGACTAGATCTGTAGTAAAAAAAGAGACCTCTGTTATTTCCAGTAAACAAGTAGACATTTATAGTTTTTATTTTGAGCATTGCTCCACATAATTATTCAGTGTCCAAAATTAATTACCAAATGACATCTTCTGTAATCATTGCTGTCCATGTTAAACTAGAAGCAAATTCCAAATATTTTATGTTTGCGTATTTAAAAGACTAGTCAGTCCAACAGAGACAAAGACTCAATATTCCTTCTTTCACTGTAATCTTCGGTAACTTTTACAGAGTTCGTGGTCCCGAATATCACCCCAACCCCCGTTTTTCACATGGGGGCTCAAATGGGTCATTGAGTACCGCTTGCTAATAGTTATGGTTTCAGGAAATAAGTATTGTTGATTGCTACTTAAGAGCGAGTCAATTTTGGCACTCTGAACAGACGGCTGGCAAGATTTTTTGTGGTGCATGCCACAGTCACCAGTGTGGAAGATTCGAGGGATCTCTGGAACCAGCACCTTCCAGAAATGAGGAAGGCATCCTACAGTCAAATGCTGAAGAGTCCAGTCCCAGTTGTAATCATCATAGGTGCAGAAGGCATCAGTGCAGCCAATCAGTTGCTGGTACGTGTCCCTAGCAAACACCATGCCCATGTTGTGCTCTGTGGACTTCCATGTCTTCAATTCCACCTTGTCAGCCCGGCCAGCAAAGCTGCCGCGCACAGTGGCATAAGTGCCCAAGGACAGCAACTGGCACTCAGGGCAGTCACGCTGTCTCAGGGCCCAGAGGCGTTGCAGAACATGGAAGAAATCAGGGGCCAGGTAGTGGTCCTCCTCCAAGAAGACCACCAAGCCCGGGTGTTCCCGCAGAGCACGCACCCTCTCCCACACAAAGTGAAGCTTCCACCACCAGTGGTGTTTGGTTTGGGTGAAACTAGACTCACGGTAATGGCCAAAGGCATCGGGGTAGTGAGCGTTGAGGCAGCTCATTCGCAGCGCTGCCGCTTGGCCCACGTCGCGTGGACAATCGCGTGGGTCCGTGCCTGGGAATTCGCCCGGATAGAGCTGCAAGCTGAACGGAAAGAAAATCTGCAGGACCGCGCAGAAGTCCACGGAAGAAGCCAGCGCATTCAACTCGGCGGACCACACGTCATGGCTAAGCACGAGGAGCACTTTTTCCACGCCTGGCGCGCGTCGTAGCGAGTCCAACAGGATCCGGAGGTGCTCGATGCGCTCATGCACCTGCACCACCAGCGCCACGGCCACCTCTCCGGGACCGGCGCCGCCGGGCCGCCAACGCGCCTCGTTGCGAATCGGCTGGTCGAAGTTGAGTCGGTACACCAGAGACCGGTAGTGCAGGGTGCGATTCAGCCCCGGCGCTTCTTCCCGCGATATCCAAGACGAATTTGAGTGACGCCCGTTAACTGGAAGGCTGTTGGTGGTAACCGCCGGTGGCAACGGTCGATCTCCCAGGAGCGGCGGCGGAGACGCGGTTTCTTCCCGTTTGCTGCCGCTGCCGCCGCCGGCCTCGCTTGTTGCTCCCCAAAGCACTAAGGCACAGGCGGCGGCGCCCAAGACCAGCAGCAGCGCCACCACTTTGCGCTTGTAGATGCGGAGTCTCATGGTCCGGGAGGTTCCGGTTCTCCTGTTCCTTCCTCGTTCCTCACTTGTGGTGGCTTCGAGCCGCGCCTGGCGCGCCCCCCGGCCCCTTGGCGCGCATCAGCGGAACAATCGAGCACCCCGGGGCTCTCGCATGCCCGCCTGCTCGGGCCGCTGCCGTCGCGCGCGCATCCTCTCCCTCGTTTTCTTGGCCGGACACGAAAGAGGCGGCTCAGCCGGATGAAAAGCAAGCGAAGGAGGGACCCGACCGGCTCCGCCCCGGACGCACCAGCCGGCCACGCTACCTCCGTCGGGGCTGCAGCAACCCCAGGACCTCCCTCTCCAGGCGCAGCTTCCGGATCCGGACTACCGCTTTGTTCGTTGGAGAGGCCGTGATCTGGACTGAGCGTTTTCTATACGGCAAGAGGCGCTCTTGGAAAAAAGGAGCCGCTTCGCACTGACGCTCCCGAAATGAATCTGATTGGTAGGAGGCAAAAAGGACAAATATTCTGCTGCCCAAATTTTCTGGGACTTTAAATAACTTTTACTGATGCAATAGAAGACAATAGTTGTAGCTCAGGATTGAACTGTGGGGTTCCTTCGTGTTCTCTGAACTTGGTTGTTTTCTTACAGACGGTCACCTAGTTATTATTTATTATTATTATTATTATTATTATTATTATTATTATTATTATTATTGGGTAATGAAACCGCTGCAAAAGAACAAGCAAGCTCAGGGAGCACCAAGGATCCCCCCAAACTTTCATTGTTTCCGTAGACAATGGACAACTATTCTCTCCAGTCAGGTTTTTTAACTATCCTAGCTTATTGGCCATACAGTACGAGTATAGGCAAGACCTGAAAGATCAAGTTAGGAACAGATCATCCTGAGAGTTGACAATGACTTCATAGTCCATAATCTGTTAATCATGTGTACAGAATAAATGTGCTCTGGGCCACCAAAGATAACTGCTGGAGAACTAGAGAGAACATTTTTTCATTTCCTACCTGCTCCTTCTTGAAATGCAGTCAACTCCCTCACAATTCATATTTCTCTTTGTCAGCTCATCTTTACCCCAAAGCATAACAATGATGTTTTACATAAGCTATATCCATGATGTTTTTAGCACATAGAACAGGGGTCCTCAACCTTGGCAACTTTAAGACTTGTGGACTTCACCTCCCAGAATTCTGGCTGAGGAATTCTGGGTGTTGAAGTCCACAAGTCTTAAAGTTGAGGACCCCCGACATAGAATATGTGTGTGAGGTAAAATGTGCTGAGAGAGACTGGCTCAAAGTCACCCAGCTAGTTTTTCTTGCCTAAGGTGGGACTAGAAATCAGTTTCCTGGTTTCTAGATTTTTAAAATATTAAAGTTAAGTGTTATTTCCTGTCGCAATAAGAGGACTTCAGTATTTTTCTCTTGAGACTGGAAACAAACTTCTAGATTCAGGGTGTATTTAAAGAACTGTGTTTTATTCTAAGCACAATTTCATCTGTCCTGGTAATAAATTTTGTCATACCAATTTTAAAATCTCAATTGATGTCTGGAAATTATTGTCTACAACATCATAAAAACATTAAATTGTATTTTTAGTCAATAAATTATTGCATACAAACTAGTATGTAAAGTGATCTTTATAGTAAACAGCTTTAAAAATACTATCCTTTTGAATCAAAGTGTTTGTAAATATGATTGGGTACACTGATGTTACAAACTTTCCTTTGATAGGCATATATAGATTGCACAAAGTGCATTTATTTTTAAAAATGAATACCAAATATTGTCATCAATTCAGTGCTTCTCCTTTTCAAAGAATAGTTTATAAATTTAAGAATTTTTCAAAAATGATTGCAAATTCTGCATTCAAAAGACTGCATGTTTTACAGCTTCTCTGAAATAACTGTTTACCCAGAATAAAATTACTAATGATTTTATAAAAATAATACTAAAATAAGAGTAGAAAAGGATTTTTTCCCTAGTTGAGAGCTCTGGCTATACCATTCACAGCATTAAACAGGAGTTAGGAAGGAACTTGCACCTGGAATCAGAGATAATATCTAACACTTAAAGTGTTTAAACACTTTAAGCAGCTTTCAGATAATAAAAAAGATGGTTTACAGATGAGGAGCCTTGTTCCAGCATATTGTTTCCTTTTCTTCCAGTACAAAACAGAATTTAGCATTTGCTGAATAAAACTTGTCAGATTATATAACCTGATCACCTCACACTTTGCAGATGTCTGTCCAGAAACTGAGAATAGCATGTGAGAGAGCAGAAATAGCAAAGAATGGGGGCCTCGGTGCCTCCCATATTATCCACAAGAACAACTGTGTGTGCCACACTGTGCAGATTCATAGTCACTGTTGTTTGAATGAAGCAGGTCAAGCAAGCCCGTCCACACTGACAAGTTTTTGACATGTCAAGATCATCACAAAGGTGATAAGGAAGAATGTGGCAATCGCGTGGGATCCTACAAAAAAGAAAATGGCATTCATATTAGTTAGTTCCCTAAAAAATTGGTCAAATAATGAGGCTGCCCTGAAAGAAGGGGCATACCAAGAATAGCAAACAATTGAAATTATAATATAGGTAGTCCTTGACTTACAACCATTAGTTTAATGATCTTTCAAAGTTTCAATGGCACTGAAAAAAGTGATTTATGGCCATTTTTCACATTTACGACCACTGCAGCATCCCCAAAGTCACATAATCAAGATTTGGATGCTTGGCAACTAGTTCATATTTATGATAGTTGCAGTGTCCCAGAGTCACCTTTTGCAACCTTCTGACAACCAGCCAATGGGGAAGCCAAGTTCACTTAACAACCATGTTACTAACTAAATAAATGTGTCAAGAAAACTCACTTAACTGTCTTGTTTAGCAAACGAAATTTTGGGCTCAATTGTGGTCATAAGTCGAGGACTACCTGTACATAAAATTATATGGAGCTACAACCTCAACAAAGCTCTCATTTGCAACATGGAAATGAACACAGGCCTATCTTGCCATTGCATGAGACAAAATTGCATAATTTGACCATTTTCAGTGAGGAAATGCAATATGAGCACTTGTATTGTGCTTATTAACCATCTAAATTATTTTGGAATATTGGTTTGACTGACTTGATTTTATTCGGTGTCTCAGTGGCTTAATGACTTTGAAGATGGTCTTTCCACCAGCTGTTCCAAACCCCAGCACTGCATGGCATGATGAGCTCCCATCACTCATCTCAGCTTCTGCACACCCCCCCCCCCAGTTCAAACGCACGTTCTATGTGAGTAAACCACTTCAGTGGGAAGAAGAGCTGGTGCTTTGTGTGGGTGGTCACATTCCTGCCAGCTCTGAACCTACTACTAATCTGAATTAGCATTGTAGTCTCCTGGCTAGTATAACAGTACCATATATGCTAATAAAGAGTATGTTATAATTAAGCTTTTCAATCAAATATTTCCAATATTCTCAGACTAATATATGTACCTGAGCACCAGTATAAGTCAATATCTTGCTCTGTGACTCTATATGTAAAGCATATATTTGTCTCCCCCTTGTGCAACTGAACCCACTCCATAGCTCTTGTAGCCCATAGCAAACAAACCAAAAAACTTCCCCATCATGCTTCTCATGATTCCTCTGGCCAATTAACATTTTAAACTAGGAAATTGAGAAAATGGTTTAAACTAGAGCCTGCCTCTTTTACCTGTAATTGATGATTGTCCTTGCAGAATATTCTAGTAAAGTCAGTGGTATTTGTAAGTGTATATCAGGAACAAGTGGCTTCGGCTGCTCAAAAGGATTGCCAAATAAATCCAGGCTCTCAAGTGAGAGTTTAGCAAATTCACTGGGCAAAAATGGGAGTTTATTACGAGCCACAGACAAGAAGCGGAGATGCGACAACTGACCAATCTTGAATGGCAATCTAATCAGATTATTATCATCTAACTTCAAATGTATGAGTTTCTGCAAGTAGCAAAACTGTGCAGGCAGCGCTTTGATTTTATTCTGGCTGAGATCCAGAGACTGAAGTGATTTTTTGAGAGTGGATTTGCATAGAGCCACATTGAATGACTCCAAGTGATTGTCCTGTAGATTGAGCTCCTGAAGGCAAACAAGGTCCCCAATAGTTGCTGGGAGCTGTTTAATACTATTGTGGCTCAAGTCCAGTTTTCGAAGGCTTCTTAGGCAAAGCATACGCATGTCTAGACGAGCTAATTTGCAATAGGAGGCTTGGAGATACTCCAGAGAGTATGGGAAATTCCGAGTTAAAGGATAATCCTTTTTTGATGTTATGGTCATCTTGGTTTTTGGTTTTTCAACTTCAGAGGCCTTTGGTGATATCAGCTTAGAAAGTGGTAAAGTTTCCTCTTTGGTGCCTTGATGAGCTAATTTCACTGCACAAAGGAAAGTCCTCAGTTGACTGACATTTGCCTGCACAGAAAACGATGCACAAAGATAAGCAACATGTATAATTCACTGGGGTTTTTCTTTGGGACAAATACATAATTTTCTAAATGATTAAATAAATGCACTGAGGCAGCAAGAAGTTATTCCCTTTCTTGGAAAGCAAGAGAAAACACAGCAATTTGTAGGGCATTATTTTGATTACAATAATCAAACAGTATTGTCACAGTAGCTTGAAAAAAACAAAACTGATCCCATAATTGAGAGATAAAAATCCTAAACACATACTGATACAAAAGACACCCTCCACAAAGATCTATTCAAAGATATAATCATTGTTTCAGCTTTTATTATACTTGAACTTCTGAATGCTTTTATGTACAATCATTAAAACACCTTTAAAACACATTGAAAAGTAGAATTTTTTTATTTATATTTTACCTCATACCTAAAGCATGGCAAGTGAAAACAGCAGCTATTATCACTACTAGTGAAAGGTACTATAGCCTTTAATCTGTTCATTACTTTCAAAGAGATATATAGATATGCACTACAGATTAGAAGTTCAAAAGCTGCCAACTGTAATTTCTTACGTTTGGAATGTCTGAAAATACATTAGTGAACTTTTTTTCTTGCTGCCTCCAAACTACTGTATACAGGTAATCCCCGAGTTATGAGCGTTCACTTAACACTCGTTCAAAGTTATGTGATGAGCACCCCCCTAGTGCTTACGAGCAAGTCCCGAAGTTACAAATACGGCAAGTCTTTTGCCCTTACTTACGAGTGACCACAATGGCTCTGCAACATTCACTCTGGTTATTCCCTCCCTTCCCGTCCCCGCCCCAGGTCTGCCTAGGCACCAGGCCTTCAATACTCACCCTACGAAGATCGAGATCCTTCGCTTTCTTGGCTGCTCCAGATGTTCAGTGCGTCCGCAGAGAATGGAGGCCTAAAGTAACGCAAGATCACACGAGATCAGTGGGACGAGATCTCATGCTACTGATCTCGTGTGATCTCATGGTACTTTTGGCCTCTGTTCTCTACAACTTAGAACGGAACCAAAGCTGGGGGACGCTTCCACGTGCCTCTGGAGGCGTTTTCCAGGTAGGTGCCACCCAGATCTAAGGCCAGGGAATTTTTCTGTGCCCCCCCACAGCCCAATCCGGGCTCCAGAGGTCTTTTCCAGACCCAAACAGGCTGCGCACGGGGGGGGGGGGCTGTGGAAGCGTTCCCCAGCCTCAAATCCGGGCAGCAGCAGGAACCGCGGCAGAGAGGAGAAGGATCTTTTCCAGGTGAGTCTGGTATGGCAGGAGGAGAGGGGGAAGCATGCGGTATCTTAGTGGGTCAGGGAGGCCTTGGGGGCTTGTTCCATCACTAGGCCCTCCATGGCCTTTCCCACCCTGAGATACCTCATGTTCACTTAACGAGCCGTGTGCGTTTTAATAAGGGAGAAAGGGAGTAATCTCGTTCGAGGTATGAGATTCACTCTACGGTGTTTTCAAGTTACGAGTGGAATGGGCAGGCTCCATTTCACTCGTAACTCGACATTTATTCTACTTTGAAATGTTTGAACTTCCCTCTTCCTCCACCCACCCCTCCAATTCAAATGAAACTGCCAAGGTACCATCCTTTAAGTTTTCTTTAATTTTAAAGACAAAAATTATGCAACTTAGTTTACTTGCCTCTAGGGCTGATTTCATACCTTGCTGAGACAAATATCCACAGCTGGTTCTTTTAGCCGTACAGTAGCTTTTCCTTCATCCACGAACTTGGTAAAAAGCTGGTCTATGTTCTCTCTCAACTGTTTTTAAAGAAATGAATTGTAGAACCGTGATCAAGCAATCTATCTGAATTTTAAAAGGCTGTGTCTTCATAGGACCAGATTTTGAGACAAAGAAAAGAGAACAGTTCAAAATCTTCTTCATTATTCAAATGATTTTTCAGCTGTATAGCCAAACAAACCACCAGCCTGATTCAGCAAGACTAAAGAAAAATAATGCAATATTTGTGGGAGTCTGATACAGTGCAAAGTCCCCATCTTAAATATTTTTAAATGTGCAAAATCCTGTAATATTAACAAATATTAAAGATGTTTGTTAGTAATATTATGTCTTATTTATATCTAAGTTTAAGTTTTCAAACTGTGTTTGGCAAAACCTTAGATTTCTGAGAAAAAGCTTGATGGTTCTGTGAGAGATTAAGGTAAGGGCAAAAATATATTTAAAAAGTTCACTTAAATACCCACAGAAGCCTACAGCAATTTTTATATGCAAAAGTAATGACATCCCAATCACTCAACACTGATTTACATGTTTAAAGCATTAACACCCCAAATGATTGTGAAATTTGTTTTAATATTTGTATCCATTTTGTAAAATTTCAACAACTTTAAATAAATTACAAGTATATTTTGTTGCAAATTTTCTATCACTAGAGCTTTGCCTCTTGGTTAGGGTTTTCAGAGGTTTTTTTATCCAACAAGTCTCACAGTCTGAAAAATATTGAATACTACGGATGCAAGCTTTTTAATCCCAATATTATACTTTTGAAACTCTATCTTATTTATTAGATGTGACTAAATCAAGATTTGTTTTATTATTGATATTTTGTGGTTGAAGTCTGTGTGCAGGAATCCCTGGTTGACAATGTTCTTGTAAATTAATAAATGCAATCTTGTCTTGATTTCTCATCTCTTTTACAAATTCTTTACTCTTTGTCATCTACATAAATTAACACTATCAAAGCAGTGCTTGGTGTTCCTATTTACCAATACTGAAATGCTTAGCTGTTCCTAAAATTATTATCTTGCTGGTTCAAATAGGTTTTAATGACATTTATGCACACTTGCAGTTGATTTGGTGTATATTTTAGATGCAGATACCTCAATATTTGACTTACATAGCACACTAAAATTACAAACTGTTTTGTACATGCTTCTGACTCAGTCTTGGCTCCTGGTGACTACATAGACAAATACAATTTTCTTGGCAACATTTTCAGAGGTACCAATGAAGGAGAATATTTGTAGCTCAGGGTTGAAATGAGGGATCCTTGGTGCTCTTTGAGCTTGCTTGTTTTCTTGCAGACGTTTCATTACCCTAACTAGGTAACATCATCAGTGCTAGTAAGGAGTGCTGCTTGCTGTCAGTTTATATTCTGGTGTCTTGCCTGTCTGTATGGATGGAGGCGATCCATGAACACCAACTGGCAGTCAAAAGGCATGACGGAAATTATTTAATTTCACAACGTATAGACAGATTTAACCATAGTTTCAGTTGGGAAAATGTGACAATCCTAGACCAGGCCAAATCCAAAAATGCCAGGGAATTTCTAGAAGCCTGGCACTCTGACATATCAGCCATCAATAGACACATAGACATTAACAACATCTATAGATTATGCAAAAGAGACAATCAAGCAGCCCAAAAGAGAAAAAGACTCCTCCACCAGTAATCAGCATTCAGATCAGCATAGATTAGCTCCAAGGTCAACTTCAGACCAACAATCAAATAAGCAATACCCCAATCAAGAAACTGCCACAGAGCCAATAGTAAACAGCCCAACTAAAGAATCCCTAAGACCACCCCCACCCACCCAGACAGGCAAGACACCAGAATATAAACAGACAGCAAGCAGCACTCCTTACTAGCACTGATGATGTTACCTAGTTAGGGTAATGAACCATCTGCAAGAAAACAAGCAAGCTCAGAGAGCACCAAGAACCCCTCATTTTCAGAGGTGTTTTGCTACTTAAGGCTGAGAGAGAATGAATAGTCCTAAATAATCCAGCTAGCAACCATGCCTCAAACAGGACTAGAACTCAAGTTTCCCTGCTCCTAGTCCAGCAACTTAATCACTAGATCAAACTGACAAGGTGATCACAAACCAGCTAATCAGATTCACCAATTACAGTATTTTGTGTTAATCTACTCCAGGGGTAGTCAACCTTGGCTCTTTTATGACTCGTGGACTTCAACTCCCAGAATTCCTGAGCCAGCTAAGCTGGCTCAGGAATTCTGGGAATTGAAGTCCACGAGTCATAAAAGAGCCAAGGTTGACTACCCCTGAGATTCTACTCTATGCAATTAGTGTTTAAAGTGTCACACAAACTGTGAAAACTGGATTGAGTAGTTTACTGTTGTATTTCATGCAAACATATAGTGCATCCATTCTACATATAATAAATCTATACCTAATTCAAGGGAAGCATTTATCTCATTAGGATACTTTTCTCTCTGTTTTAACTCTCTTCTCAGGTCCTCATCCGAGCTCTCATTTCAGATCTCCTGACAATACCTGCTGCTAACAGTTCATTTTTGTTCTGTTTAGATCGTGATCATTATCTCCAAGCTCTTGCTTTCATTGTTGCTTAGTGTATAAGCTTTTAAGGACTATCTGCTTTTGTAAGAAGTGTACTCTCCAATAGGACATGTTCTGGATATCTTTGCTAAGGAGTGTTGGGCTCATGGGGCCCAGGAAGAAAGCTTTTTCTGCTCTGGTGTCTGCTTTGTCAAACATTATTCCATCTGAGATTAGGTTAGTTTTAAATCTTGGCTTTCGCAAGACCCTTTTAACCTTGGCTTCGTTTCTGAACCTGGGGCCCTGGAAGAGCGATAAAGCCTACTAAAGCCCTTTGGTTTTGTTGATGGTTGATGCCCAGCTGCTGTGTGTCTTTATATTATGCATTTATTCTATTTTATTCTACATATTTCTTTTACCTGGGGTCATGTTGTGAGACAGGTGGCTATATAAATCGAATAAATGAATGAAGATGCTGGCTTAGAAAACAGGAAACAGAGTTCTAGTCCTACTTTTAAGCATGATAGATAGATAGATAGATAGATAGATAGATAGATAGGTGATATAGAAAGAGCCTATTCAGCTGCTATTAGCATCTATCTATCAGCAAGAAAAGATTGTGAATTATTGCTATAGTTTCTTAAGAGGGATCAACTCAAACAAAATGCGGCGTTAAAGGGACCATGCAGAGTTCGGATTAGGCGGAGGACCCAAGACCGAGGAAAGGAGTAAAAGACACCGACCCCCTTCTCTCTCCGCGGTTCCTCACCTGGTATTTGGCTCCAGGGCGGTGGCGGGCAGTGCTGACCAGAAGCCAGACGCCTCCGTCTCCTCCGGTTGGCTTCCCCAGGGCGAGCAGAGCCCTGACAGCGCGTCCCGGGCCCCGCATCCCCGCTGAGGGCAGCAGGCGATTCATTACCAGCACGTCGCAAGGGAGGCGCATTTCCGACGAGCTCGGCTAAGCGCCTGACCAACTCTTTCAAAACAGACCGGCTGAGAGGAAGGCGCTTCCCGCCACCTGCGCGCGCAACCCTCTGAGGAGGCGGGGCCTTTCTTTTTTCCGTCCCTTCCGCGCTTGCGCAGACCTTGAGCCAATCTGCTTACTTGATTGCATGTCTCTGTGTCTGATTTCTTTCTGTTTCTGCGCCGACTCATTCTGAACGCGAGCTTTTTTTTTTTTTTTTTTAACCGTGCCGGGATTATTGTGATTATTTATCATCAAGTCGACATCGATTTACAGTGGCTTTGTGAAGAATTGTCCTAAACCGAGTTCAGGAAAAATCAAAGATATAAGTACAGATTAGGTGAGACCTGGCTCAAAAACAGTAACTGTGAGAGGGACCTAGGAGTCCTAGTGGACGATCACTGGACTATGAGCCAGCAATATGCTGGGTTGCATAAACAGAGGCATTAGAATCAAGATCACGCGAAGTATTAGTACCGCTTTATAAAACCCTAGTGAGACCGCACCTGGAATACTGCAACCAATTTTGGTCACCATACTACAAAAAAGATGTTGAGAGTTTGGAAAAACTTCAGAAAAGAGCAATTCCCAGAATTCCTGAGCCAGCAATTTTAGTGTTTATTTAGTAAGATATTAGTTTCTGAAATAGTTGAAAACATTTATAATTTTCAATTCCCCTTTTTAAAAGACAAACAATTGTCCTTGTTTTGTAAAATACAATTGTCCCCACCCATTTACGGGAGATAGAAAAAAACAACAAACTGCAGGTTTCCTGTGCTTTGTGTCTTTATTGAGTGTAGAAGATCAATCTGATTATTTGGCTTCAGAAAAGAAACTGCAACAGTGCTTTTGTAGAATTGCTGCTGGGAGCCTTTCTGGAAGCCTCATTTGCAATAAGCCTCACATTTTGCATGGTGCTGACATTTGGCATGTAAAGGCACACATGATCCCTGATAGAGCTTAGCAGCATCTTAATAGAATTGGGAATACAGTTTAGTTTCTCAATATCCTTCAGCCATTAGACCTAGAGCATATCAATGTGACTAACTTTCAAGAGTGGGAAACTTGGAGATGTTCCTTTGTTTTTTCACGTTTAGAATCTTTATGTGGGACTCGGATTGGGTCAAGATCAACGTTTTTGCTGTCTTGATAGCTCTGCTTTACTGCATACATAAACATCTTCAGCTGCTTGACACCTGCCTGCTAACAAAAATAATGCACACAGAAAATCAGTATTCATGATTCATTTTTCTGGTCAATATTTTTCAAACAGGTATGAAAGGAGATCAGGAAATATTTCACTGAGGCACAGAAAAAAATTCTCAAGTGCTCTCAGAAAATATATTTTAGCATTAAAAAGCTTTAGTATTGTTGGAAGGTAAAAGCCCCTGTGACACTGTCCCCCTTTTAGCCAGGTCACTCATCAAGTCCAACCACCTCTGATCTACTGGCATTCTCAAAGTTACAAAGAAACTGCTTAATTTCCCCCCCCCCTGCATTGATACTTGGGCTGCAATTGATTAAGAGGACCTCTCCAGGAAGTCAGCTGACAGATGACAAACATTAAACAGAATTCCCTCAAGAAAAGGGAAATCTTTTATCACAATACTTCACCCTGATGCCGGACCCCTCATAAAAATCCACACCTAGGAAAAGAACTACGCATCTAAGATCAACACACTTCAGAGGGCAAGAAATGATTTTCCTCTCCACTTCACTTGCCCTCAAGGCAGGAACATTTCAGTTTACACATGTAACATACTTCAAGATCAAAGTCCAATTTTACTATAAGTACTACCGCTTTCAGCATTCTAACTTTACAGCCTACATTTCAATTGCTGTTCTACACATTGACGTAAACCC